>NC_071092.1:20736470-21038970 GCF_027358695.1 Spea bombifrons | reverse complement strand
CATAATTTGCTACACTAACTAATATATGCTTACACACTCTAGCATCATACAGTCACAGACACACACATGCTTAAATTATATGCTCACAAACACACATCTCATGCACACACCATATGCTCACGCGCAAGCATGCTAACACACACTCACACTAATGCCATACAGTAACACACCCAACACCATGTGCTTTTACGCGCTAACATCAGACTCGTATACACATAAACACACTATCCTACATACATTTACATTGGCATTATACATACTCACTCTAACACTACAGTACAGATACTGGCTCTAGCTCTACACACACACACACACCAACAGTATACACACATTGACTAACACTAGTAAACAGTGGCTCTAGCACTATACATAAGGGGTGTCCAAGTTATTTCTGCGGTGGGCTACTTCATCAGAATTGTATATGTGCGAGGGCCGCACTCATTTTTCACTGTGAGAAAATATGGCCTTTAATAAGATATGCAGATTAAAATAAAGTAAATAACACAAAACCTTAACTTTTCCTCTCACTGATTTCTGGGCCTAGAAAGTTTTGTGACTACAAATTCAGGATTCTGAATAAGTAAAAATGAAATAGTTAATTTATTCTAGGGATGCACCAAAACCGAAAATGACCCCCCCACCTTTAAAAATAATTGTTACACACCAAAATTGTACAAAAAATGTAATATATATATATATTTATTATGATTGTTAACAGCAATCTCAGGCATACCCAGATTCCAGCATATACTGGTTGGCTGGGCATGATAGGAGTGTAATTGCTGTCAACAATCATATATAAATTAATATTGTTATTGTACTTTTTTGTCCAATTTCGGTGTGTTAACCACACTTTTATTAAATGTAAGTAACACACCACAATTGGCCAAAAAAAAAAAATCAACATGACTTAGCATGATAGGACTGTGATTGCCAACAGACTAATCTCTGCCAGAATTTTCAGACGGTAGGAAAATCCCTAACAATCTAGATTTGAAAAAGGGTCCTAAACATCACTGTGGACTACCAGAACCATCTTTAGTGGAGAATAAAAGCCTACAACCAGTTGTATTCTTGCTTCTGTGCCAGAAACTGGGTTATCTGAAAATGTATCTCATTTATGCCAATTTGTGAGGACAAGATTACGATTTGCCCCCAGAGTTTGTCCCTAAGGTGTCATCTTGCTTTCGTAGCCAGCAGGCAATCCAACTTTCATCCCTAGTCGCTCTTCAGAAGTGCAGAAATGTCTGCATTCTTTGGATATAAGAAGATGTGTCTTTATTATCTTGATAGTACTAAGGTTTCACAAACAAACTAATTTATTAGTTGTCTTCTTGGGTGTTTACAAAGGGCAGAGGGTGCCAAAGGGCTTGAGTTGTCAGGTGGATTAAGCAAGGTGTGTATTTTATAACACTACTGCATGGGTGTAGTAACCCCTAAAAATCTGTGGGGGGGACAGCAATTTCCCCCATCAGATCCCCACTTTCTCCCCATCTTTCACACTATCTACCCTCTCCCTACCCCCCTTCTCACTAGCTACCCTCTCCCTACCCTCCCTTCTCACTAGCTACCCTCTCCCTACCGCCCCTTCTCACTAGCTACCCTCTCCCTACCGCCCCTTCTCACTAGCTACCCTCTCCCTACCGCTCCCTTCACACTAGCTACACTCTCCCCACCCCCCTTCTCACCAGCTACCCTCTCCCCACCCCCCCTTCTCACTAGCTACCCTCTCCCTACCCCCCTTCTCTCTGTCTACCCAAGGAGTGTCCAAGTTTTTTCTGCAGTGGGCCACTTCATCAGAATTGTATACGTGCGCGGGCTGCACTCATTTTCCACTGTGAGAAAATATGGCCTTTAATAAAATATGCAGATTAAAATAAAGTAAATGATACAAAACCTTTACTTTTCCTCTCACTGATTTCTGGGCCTAGAAAGTTTTGTGACTACAAATTCAGGACTCAGGATAATTAAAAATGAAATAGTTCTATTTATTCTAGGGATACACCAAAATGAAAATTCTGGACCAAAACATTCACGGTTCACTAAGCCAAAACCGAAAATGACCTCCCACCTTTAAAAATAATAACTTGGCATGATAGGAGTGTGATTGCTAACAGCAATCACACTCCTATCATACCCAGGCAGCCAGTACATGCTGGTGGCTGTAAGTGATGTGCAGACCCCATATTGCTGGCAGCATCAATACACAAGGGGGGCAGCTAGCTAGGTTTCAGCATGTACTGGCTGACTTGGCATGATAGGAGTGTGATTGCTAACAGTCCCATCATGCCTAGGTTCCAGCACTTACACATCCATGCTATCACACACACACGCATTCGTTCATATACTCATTCATTCACAGATTCATTCCCTCAATCACGCATACTCATTCAAACTCCCTCCCCACCCCCTTACCTGCACTACAGCTCCTCAATGCCGCTCAGACTTCAGCAGGGGGCGCGGACTCCCTCTGCGTTCTCTGGTACTGCACAGAGGAAGCGGGACTGAAGCAGAGTCATGTGATGTCACGTGAACTCTGCTGGGTTCTGCTTCCTCTGTGCACTACAGAAGAATCTCCCACAGGTAAGCAGCAGGGCTCTTGTTGTAGCAGGGCTCGAGGTGCGGACCTCATTGGTTGCCGATCTTACGCGGGCCGCACCTCGAGGTCTCGCGGGCAGCATTTGCGGCGTTTCTATTGGGGGGGGGTTTCCTACGGCCCTGGGGGGATTTCTTCATTATCGGTCCCCCCGCATGAGTTACTGGGGGGGATCTGTCCCCCCCGTCCCTACGCCCATGCACTACTGGGAAGAATCCCCCAAGCGGCCTTAAGGCTCATACTACTAGGTTACTGCTCACATTCTGGGTAGAGCCAGCTGACGCATCTCCAGAATTATTCTGTAATGCTGCAGTTTAAAGTAGTCTTCATACCTTCATCAATAATTATAGTTTTGATTCTGATTCTTTCTCCTTGGCTGACACAGCTTTTGGTAGAAAGGTCCTTCAGACAGCTGTTATCTAATGCTCCCCTGTTCTTTGTTACATCTCATGCCTTACTGCCAGGAATGGTAATGAAAAAGAATGGATTGCTAGGAATTCCTTTTCCTTGCTCATTTCATGGCAGTGCATTTCTCACCCAATGCATTTTGTCTCTGGTATGGGAGGTCTTTTAATATATTTGTTTTCTACCCTACCTGGTTGGGGGGAGTCTTGTGCCGTGGGGGGAGTCTCGTGCCGCGTGATGAGCAAGGAAAAGGAATTCCTGGTAAGTAGAATTCACTTTTTTTTTTTTTTTTTTAAACTTCAAACTTCTCATTGGTCTTATTGACAATTGTGAATGCAAAAAGCTTGCAGTATTTAGAAGGCTAAATTATTCAAGAGAATGGATTATTCCACCAGAAGAAAACTGAATTGCTCTACATTTCTTTATGTTGGTCAACTCTGACTTTAGGCTACACCAAGAGAATAGCTAATTCTGTTAAACGTTGGTAAAGTGCAAGAGGGTTCTAAAGCAAAGCTTTATAATTTTGAAGAAAACGAAAGTAATTGTCCATAGTCTCTGGCTGACCCTGTTTGAAGTAATTAAGTCAGCAGAGAGAAAGCCCTAGCTGCGAAAAGATAAACAGTCTTTAATGGCCGTGAAAGAGCCTTTTACTTCCTTACCTGAGTCCATGGCACATGGGAAATGATAGCAGCAGGTACAACCCTTGTTGTAGCAGCCTAGTGTAGCTCCAGTCTCCTGGCAGTGAGCACATCTCTGTGGAAAATAAAGGAAACATATCAGCAATACTGTTAGCATTAACAAAAAATACAAATTTGTGTATCCCTGTAGGAATATCTACAAATAAAGTTTTTCTTCTACACACACACACACATTCATATAAGAACGGGGGTGAGAAAAGTTTATATTAATATATAGCCTGTCTGCTGAAATATATGATTCTAGAGCATCAGTCAATGTAGTAAATGTGCATATCAATATACACTTCTACCACCATGCTTGTTAGAGTTTTATTTTAGATAACTCCTCTATATATATATATATATAAGAAATAATACTATTTTATTCATAGATATTTATGCATAGACAAAAATGAGTTTATTTTTTCGTGCATGGAGTAAGGTCGACACACAAAACCTCAAAATATTGTATTAGTACACTATTTAACAAACTTATTAAAAATATATTGTCCCTCCTAAAATTACAAATATAATATTGTCATAGTAAATTGCAAACATAGTGCTATAGATGGAAACAGGCTGATCCCCAGCATAGGCATGACGAACAATGAGAATAACTTGTTTTCATGGTGTATAAAACGCCACTTTAGTTTTCCCCAGCAGGGGGAAACCTTTCAGTGAATGAGCCACTGCAATCATGACTTGGCGCAAATTTATGAGGCAACCAAAACTAAAATAGCCAATCACTTTATGGTGACAGCATGATGACATGGCATTGGGTGTCACGATACATAATTGTTCAGTGCCATTTAGGCCTATAATTACCTAAAAATATTAAACATACCACGGGTAAACAAATATACTTCTCTCCTGCAGGACAAGAGGTCAGTATAAAACTACAAGGTCAGAAGCTTGGGAATTTTCTTTGGTGAGAGGGTGGTAATTGGCTCTATTGTGATAGACAGAGGCGGGCTGGGAGGGGCAACTGCCCCCCAGGCCTTGCTAAATTTAAACTAAACGGCCGCTGCACAGGGCCGGTTTATCGTAGGGGTTGATTGAGCTGCAGCTGCGAGCGGCACAGAGAGCTCTGCAGTTCAGGTAAGGGGGTAGGTGAGGTTGTATGAACGTGTATGCGTGATTAAGGGAATGAATGGGTATCTGAATAAGTATATGAATGAGTGGATGAAAGAATGTGTGTGATAGCGGGGGGAAGCATGGCACAGGGAGCTGTTTGAGGCTAGGATGCCACAGGCAGGCTGTTTGGGGCAAAGGTGGCAAGTCCTATGGATGTTTATGTCGGTGTGGCAGAGCCTGTCCTGGTGTGTGCATTAGGTCATCTGTTTCCTGGCACTACTTACTGTAAGAATAAATTAAACTATTTAATTTTTACTTATCCAAAGATAAAACGCCCTCCTGAATTTGTAGTCACTTCAAATAACAAAACTTTCTAGGCCCAGAAATCAGTGTGAGGAAAAGTAAAGGTTTTGTTTACTCTATTTCAATCTGCATATCTTATTAAAAAGGATCAGCACTTAATTGTGCCTTCAGGCATCCCGTGTACTGATGTACTCCCAATCCTATCGCATTCCATCAATATGCGTTAATCAGGAAAAGATGGGCATGGATGGTGGGCTGATTTGTTGGCACAATGGGCCACTTGATTAGACTTGAAACCCCCCCCCCCGGACTTATGTATGACAAATGTAATGCAGCCTATCATGGTAAGATGTTATGAGCATGTGTGTGGAGGGCATGGATGCTCTGCACAATCAGGAAAAAAACAGGCAGGGTACCTAGAAATTTGTATCAAGCAGTGTTTTACTTGAAGCAGGACAAATGACAAACATTTGCATGGGTGTAGGTTAGTTCCTGCTTTTCCCAGTGTGATTTTCAGTGAGTAAACTTGCTTGTCACCTTTCCTAACTAGTCTTTTACCACTAACAGGTGGCACAAAGTTTGAATATTGTCACAAATACAGTAACATTTTGGTGCTTTTACAACAATACATTGCTTGTATGAGAGTTCTAGATATCTTTTGTAGCTTCAATATTTACATGACTACAACAAACGTGCATCACATGTGACGCAATCGCTGTCTTCCTAAGTCCAGGCCATCCAAGTAACAAGAACTAGCTGCAAAAAGCGTAGGGGATCATAGGTAGGAGAGTACTCACATGAAACATAGAAGTAAATTAAATACAAATTACTTCTGCCGGAATGACATGCATATTCCTACAAACCATAGGACAACTAAAATGTATGGCAGATTAAGTAATGGAGTTAAACAGGTTAAGAAAGCGATCAAAGAAATAAATAAAAATGTGGTTAACAATGTGGCAAAATAATTCTCCAGTAATGTTACCATCATGGTAATCATCCCTTTCCAGCAAAATGCTAAATAAAATCCAAAACACACACGGAGCAAGTCCTAAAATTAGCGCTGTATCTTCACAAAAATTATGACAAAAATAACTTTGAAATTTGAAAAAACTTGGGGTGTCTAGTTTTCAAATGTATATGGTTTGATGGGGGAAACTAAATTTGTTCAAAGATGCCCCAAATAGGACATGGGGCAGAATGACCCCCTTTTAAAAATTCCTATTTGAAAAACTGAATTGTTCATGTCATAAATGTGGCCTTTTAACTCCAAATAAACCAACAGGTGGCATCACTGTACTTAGGAGATGATGCTGAATACATATTGGGAGTGTTTGGCAGTGGCACTTACAAGGAGCTGTAAATTCAAAGCCTAAAGTACAATGTGTGAAAAAAAAAAAACCAAAAAAACTTACCACCACAAACACCGACAAAAGCTGGCGGTTTAGTGCCTAGAAAGATTTAAAATACCAGCCTTTGAAATACCTTAAGGGTATATATGGTTTAACCCCTTAATGACAAGATTTTCTTCTTATTTGGTGCACCCACACTTTTTTTTATTTTTTTTTATTTCAGCAGGGGTTTCTTTGGATACCATTATTTTTTATCATATCTAATTTTCTATTAATATGAAAAAGGTGATTTTATTTGAAAAATCTTTTACTTATCTGCAAAAGCTAATGAAAAAACTGCTAAACAGATTATAACATTTGCCCTTGCTAAATCAAGGCATATCAGCAAAAACAATTAGGAAGGGATTGCTTACTTAGCTCTGTTTTAGCTGGCTGCTTTGTTGATAAGTTCAGTGGCAGCTATTATTTTTTTTGGGGGGGTGGGGCTTTACTCCAGATCCTCAACTAGCCTCCATGGATTTAACAATTTTTAAGCAGTTGCATATGTACGGGTTTTGTTACGTTAAACTCCCTGACTTTACTATTTATTATGAAGGTCCAACTAAACCTTGAGAGCTTGTGCAATGCATATTCAAATCAGTTAGATTTCTCCAAAATGTCCTCATCCATGCATTATGCAGGGCCAGCTCAGTAAAAATCACAACTACCCTTCCAACTATCACGGAATAAACCCGATTGGATCCAACATTTATATTGCATAATGCACCAAGATAATGTATTCCCATCAGCGTGGATGTTACCAACTTCCATTAAAAAAAAATGTATTCACTTTAGATAAATAAAAATACAAAAGCTTTCTACACTAAATCCTGTCATTAAAGGGATGGGACAAGAAATCTGCAAAAGTCTCTCTCACATAGAAATATAAAATTTCAGAGCACAAACATTCGGACAATAGTCTGCCTATTTTTAATGATATAAGACTCTGGTCTTAATTAGTCCTTGATCTTGTCTTATATTAAGGGTCAGCTTTATGCATATGCCATGAATGTTTAACTTCCTTTGCTGTATCAGCCCCTACTATTTATAGCTAAACCTCTGACCCTCTAGTTTTAGACTATGACCTCTTATTCTAACATATCTCCTCATTTGAAATACATTTCCTTCATGGACATTGTTAAATCCCTTTAAGTATTTTTTCGATTACATCTCCTTTTGTAACAGGACCCATGTCTTACAAAAAAGTACCACTTTTGACTCATCCACAGATTATCCAAAAAGTCGAGGGTCATCAAAACCTTTGACCTTAACTGGGGGCAAGTCGTTGATGCGCGCTTAGAGAATTTTTGGTAGAGCCTTAGAACTGGCTTTGTAACCCTCTCCAGACTGATAGGTGTCAATGAGTTTGCTTCTCATCTGTTCTTGAATTTCTTTAGATCGTAGAATCACGTGCTGCTTTTTGTGACCGTTTAGCCTACTTCACTTTGTCAGACAGGTTCTATTTAATTGATGTGTCTAGTGAAATGGACCCGAATGAAATCAACTAAATTTGGTTATTTGGTTGAATTAGTAAGGGAGTAATTACTTTTTCACATAGGGTCAGGTAGGGTTGGATAGCTTTCCTTCTGTACATGAAATCATTTAAGAACTGCATTTTGTGTTTACTCTGGTTGTCTTTTGTCTAATCGATAATTAAAACCCTACCCGTATTTGTCATACATAGGAAAATAAAGCAATACACATACACATTTGAACACATTGTAAGAGCTTATTTTGCTGGTAGAATCCATTTAAATATGCATAATATGAAACAAAAAGATATGTTAACTCTCAAGGGAGTTCTTTTCCCATCTTATGCCCTGCTTTCTAAAATCACAGGGGTGAAACAGGTATAATACTGACTAGTTTTAATGGGTCTAAATGCATAAAAGTTTATTTTCAAATTCAGCTAAAAAGCTAAGTATTACAATGCCAGGAACTCTAGTTTCTAATGTACCCATACATTAGAAATGCTACTGTACTTTATGACTACACATTTGTATACTTTAAACTGTTAAGTTCAAGGTAAAAAAATACATACATGCATTTTATATCCACAGTGGAATAGGCATTCTATTTATATTCTATTTATATAGAAGATACATTTTCTTTTTATATATTTGAATCAGAAAATATTTGTTTTACTATGTTTAGATTCCAGTCCTACTAATAGACATTATAGCTTAATGCCATTTTTTGAGTTATCGGACCTAGGCACTAAAATTAGTGGCGTCCATATTTTCTAAAATAGCAGCCATCATCATAACATTTGGTAACACCTTTAAATCAGATAAAGCCATTTTCATTATCAATGTGGCACATTAAAATGAAAGGTTTGTAGACATGGACTATAAAGCCTCAATATCATGCAACAAACAATTTTTGAGGGAAGATAATATAAAGAATATTAATATTTCCAGTTAAAGATTTTACTGACTGAAGGATACCATGTTTTTTTCGTCATACAATTCGGTTGTGGAAACCATTATATAGGACATATCTTCATAATTGTAAAAAAAAATGTACCAGAACGTTAACCTTTTCCGATGGAAACAAAGGATATTGATAACCTATTCCCACCTTGGCAGAATATATGAAAAAAACTGTGCCAATTAGATATTGAATTAAATTTATATTCTAAAACATGCTTTTGTATATTTCTTATATGTCATTAAAAGGATACATTTTTATCATACCATAGTCAAGCACATCAAATACAAAATATATTCTAAACTTGTGTTTTTATAAAAATACTTAAAAACAGATAAACTGCATGGTCTGGCAAAATTTGTCTTTGAAATCGTTTGTGGTCATTTACACCAATTTGCAATACATGTAATGTATTTCATTAGAAACTATGCCAATATTTAAAGTGATATTTGGTAGAACATATTAAAAGGTAGGCAAAAATGTAAGAAATGTTAATTCTGCTTTATGATTTATTTAACAGGATAGATTCCACTTCTAAACAAATACTCCATTTACGTTTAATATTTTTTTTCTTCAACTCAAAAAGCAGCACAACATTACTACATATTCACTTTGTGTCTTTGTAGAGCCCAGGGATTTCAAGTTCCCATAATTATATATTTTCTTTTCAGATTTTATTTACATTGGTATTTTGACAACATATATCTTGTCATCTTTTGAAGAGGGTGAAAATGTTTGTATAGTTCAATAAAAGTAAGATAAACAGTATAGTTTCAAGGTTACTGTGCATATATTTCAGTTTCAAGTGATGAACTTACCATCTCTCTGGCAATGTCAATAGCCTCTTGCAAACCATACAATCGGCCACACACGAAGTAGACACCATTGGCCCAGAGTACACACCCCTCGTGCATCCAGAATTCATTGGTATCGAGAGGTAGATGGGGAATCTGACATGCTTGCTCAAGTGAACCATCTGCAACACCTGGAGTCCCACTGGGGTCCACAGAGTTTTGTTCACAAGGGTCTGCAGTCTTTCGACGGGATGGTACAGAGAGTCTGGAAGATGCACAGTCTCCCGAACGATTCCGTCGTTTGTAACGGGGATGAGCAGACAAACTTCTTTGCTCTCGTGCCTGCTGTGGCTCTTCCTCCTCTTCATCAGAATCACTCTTGGAAATACCAGATGGATCTTTGTGTCGAACCTTGACTTTGCTCTGGGTTTCTGATGTTTTCTTGGTAGGGGGGTTCTTTGATAAAATCGATGCATATTCTTGAGTATAAAAAGGGCCAAACAAATCTCCAAGATTCCTATAATTGGCCCACTTACCACAAAAGCAACATACAAGTGGACCCATGGCTGTAGACTCTGTAACCGCAGGGCCTTGTACCATGAAACTTGAGACAGGAAGAGCTTTGCTCTCTGTACTGGGTTGTGGAGATGTAGATCTTTGACCCTTACGCACAGATGTCATTTTTTTCCAACGTTGTTCTTCTTCTTCAGCATTAATTATAACACATGCCAAGCCTAGCTCCTCTTTGTTTTCTACATGTATATAAGGGTAAAATGACTTTACTTTGGTTTCACTCTTGTCTAATGTTTGACTGGCATACTTAAGTTTAATCTCTGGCTCTATAGGAGTAACAATCGGTGCAGCTTGCTTTGCCCTTCTTCTTCTATGTGTGCTCGCAGGCTTCTTTCCTTCTCTTCTCCTCCTCTTCGGTTTAGGTTCTGTCTCAGGACCTTGTTCCAACACTGTCTGTAGCTGCAAAGGAGAAGCAGGTGTCAAAACTGGAGTGGCAGGGAGGTGCAGCTGCGGTTTCTGTTCTTGTAAAAGTAGTGATTGATGCTGCTGTTTCTTCTGCTTATTGACACTTCCAATGGGACGACCTTTTTTCTTTCCAGATGGAAAGTATCCTTTGGGGGGGAAAACTTCTTGTTTTGGGGATACAGAACAAGCAGGGTTAGCTAACTTTTCCTTATCTACAGCTTCACGAACCTGCATCGGAAGCACAGAACATTTTTGTTCTAGGACTGGGGAGGATTCTCTTCCTTCTATGCAATGGCTGGATGAAGTTTGAATTGGTGGCACAGACTGAAGAAGGTCTTTGGTTTCCAAGGACTGTTCATCAATTTCCTTTTTTATTTTCTTGTCATCGTGTATAATCCAGGTCTCAACGGATTTAGGAGATAGCCCTTTACCTTTTACATCTTCAGTACACAAAACATCTAGACACACTTCTCTAGACAACCCTGCTGACTCCGGAAGGGATCCATTCCCAGCCTCTGGGCCTTTGCCCTTGAGAGACAGGATATCATCAAGTGTTACAGTTTCAGCTGTGCTCTCTGCGGTGATTGGAGCTACAGTCCTGCGCACATTAGGTGAAGTGATCTTCTGTACTATGGCTTCCAGTTTCAAACCTCTTCCTTTTCGTGGAGGAAGAATTTTTGTCTTCGCTGGACTGGATATTGACACAGCTGGTGGACTTCTCTCTTCAGGGCCACCTTTAGATTGTTCCTCTGTCATAGAGAAGTCGCTCTCTTTGCCCCTTAAGGTTAAAACAGGAGAGATGGGAATTTTGTCACACAACTCTCTTGCAGAATTAGCAGGACGACCTTTGTCATCAGGAAGCTGCCTTTTGCTAGGAATAGGGGAGATAAAAGAACGCACTCGTCTTCTCATGATAAGAGGGTTGTGGTGTGACTGTTCATCAGGCCGTTGACCACTGACCCCAGCTTTGGAAAGTTCAGCTGATTCCCCAGGTCTGGATGATGCATGAGTGTCTGGTTCCCTAATGGGACTAAAAGGCTTCTGGCTGGTTGCCATAGGGGATCCTATTTTTGTCACTGGAGAAGACTGTTGGCCAAGATTCCAATTGGAGGACTCACATGGCAGAGTCTTTTGACTACTGCATTTTAACTCCAACGTGGCCAAGTTGGTCAAACCTCCATCACCGATACGAAGCTGTCGACTTAAATCCATGTTACTGGGATCATGGTATGAACCTGGCTGGTTGTAAGATAATCCTTCATTGTCACTCCTACCAGGACTACGTACATTAAACGACTCTTGTCTAGGGCTTTTACGTTGCATTTCCTGACGGTGCTGTGATGCAGAGAGTATAGCTTGGGCAGAGTTTCCCAGCCACTCTTTATATTCATCTTGTTGGTACACCTGTCTTTTGTAATGTACAGGAGAATTAAAAGCTGGGACAGGCTCTCCATAAGAACTTGATCTGCAGTTTGCATGGAAACCCAGAGAAGCACTGTCTGTATTTTGGAAGAAAGCAGAGTAAAAGGCTTCCCTACTTGCTCGCTCTGAAAGGCTCATTGTTGGATTTATGTGATGAACATCTGTTGTTACTCTGCTTCTCCCTGGAGACATCTTAAGCTTGTCACTAAGATCCTGAGTCTGCGCATGTGATCTTCCTCGAGATCCCACTCTCCCTGTTCCTCTTTTGGGATGCGATGCTCGGCTGTTATGTGAACTATAGTCCTGGTTTGGGTCATAAGTCATGGCTCTTGGACTAGCATTCCCTCTTGTTGAATCTTTGGTGCTATATGGCATGCAATGTTCTCCAGTTCTTTTTCTGTGCATTTGTGATGCCTCAGTATCATCGACTTTAGGTGTTCCAGTTTGGCTATTAGTTTTCACATCCAAAGACATCAATCCACTAGGTAAAATCACAGACTGCCCAGGTCTAGCATCATGTGGCCTCTCTTGACCTGAGCCAATATGGTGGGAGCTAGCAGGATCACGCACAAGCTGCCTCAGTGGTGAAATGTCACAGATAACAGATCTTCTTTCAGAGGGACCAGACTCGTGGCAGGGAACTGGTTGATCCACTTCAAACTTTCTGCTTATGGGATAATCTGCTAGGTTTATCTGTCTAACCTCAGATGTCAACTTCCTATCCCAAGAGCCCCAATGTGGGGTTTCTAAATGAGGTGCTAAAGTCTTACCATGGGTACTGCTGTTGGGTAGCTGACTGGCCTGGCTCATGAGAACATGTGGCCTTAGAGACACTTCAGCACTTCCAGTTACTGTTGGAGGGTCCTGAGTGCTTCTTGCATACCTTCTTTCCTGTTGATGATGTCCTTGGAGGACCTCCTGCAAAAGGCTCGGGAACTTATCACTTCTTCCTGCTCCTGTTTTCCGGTCACCCTGCCCACTGAAACCCCCAGTCTCTAGGTTTTTGGGATTTTGAGGCAAGGTGCTAGCATTTCGAGATCCTGTTGATCCTTCCTTGAAACCAAATCCGGAACCTACAGGAGATTTAGAGTCTTCTATTCTTGTACTCGCTGCTGATGCAGAACTGGAATCAGCAACACTCTGTTCTCCATTTTGGCTTGCAGAACAATCTCTGACTTTGTCCTCTTTAGTCACTTCAGTAACATCAGGCTGTGACACTGTTTCAACTTCATCGACAGGGGGTACTGGAATTTCATCTGTTGTCTTTTCTGACCTGCTTGTCATAGCTTCCATAGAAACTATTACACCCACAGACTTCTCACTAGACTTAGGCATTTCTTGTAACGGGTCTGTAGACTCAAGGACACTCTCCATCTCTTTTACTGGAGTTTTGCTTTGCGGCTCATTCTGCCATAACTGGACTGGTGACAACGGCTTTTCTGAGGATGGCCCCTTACATCCAGTTTCTGAGCTAGTACTTTGGCCGCTAAGTTGCCTAACTCTTTCACCAGGGTCTCCTGAACTACTAGAGCAACTGCCGTCCAAAGATTCTGCCACTGGAGATTTCAGGTGTTCTTCTGCCTGGGAAGAAGTTTCTGAATTGGCACAGCTATCGGTCTTCTTTGATGTTCTCTTCCCACCTTTCTTATGGGGTGCAAGGGCATCAGAAAGAAGCATATGCTGTACAGTGTTGGGCAGATTTGCTACTTGGCTACTCAGTGCACTGAGGCTACTGAGACCGGGATCTACAAGACGTTTATCCGAAGGCCCTTCCGCTCCAAAGCCTTTGAAACCTCCAGCTTGGGGGTTAGGGCTTAGTTGTGGAATCATCTGTAGGATACGATTCCTGGATGGCAATGGAACATTGCCTTGTCCACACTGCAGGCTCTCCCCACTGGTCATCAACGGTGAAGGTGTGGAGCTACAACTAGGTGACTGAACCACTGAAGCAGCAGGAGATGGGTTAGATATAGGGCTGAAATTCTGTTGAAACTGCATTGGAGATCGTACAGGTACTTCAGATTGGCTGTATTGGCCAGCTGTGTTTTGCATGGGAATTTTAGTAGTGTTTGAGTACTGCATCACATTAGGCAGCTGCTGCTGTTGCTGCCCTGGCACTCCCCCATGAGGCAACTTAGATGCCTCAAATCCTTTTAAGTGCTGGTTGCTATAGCTGCCATATGCTTGCTGTGCCCCATATGACGACCCTGGAATATGGCTCTCATATGTAGAGCTAGTGCCTCCGGGACTATAACTCTCATAGCTTGCCCCAGACTGTCCAAATCGCTGAGAGTTAGGGAAAGAGCTAGAAGAACCCGCAGATGGCTGGTAGTGTTGTGGAAACTGCCCTACTCGTAGCGGATATCCTGCAGGTGAGCTTACGCTTGCAGAGCGTTGCATCTGTTGCAAATGAGATGTGCTTGCACTTGTAGATGGATTGGCAGACTGAGGGAGGGGCTGGTGTGACTGGTAAAGCTGTTGCCTCATCTGCTGATTAGGTACATGGGATGGATATTGCCCTCCACCAGGGGAAAAGGAGCCTGTAAAATCTTGTGAATACTGGGACAGACTGCCTGCCACTGAATGCTGACCAGTAAATTGGTTGAGATGCCCTTCTCTGCTATAGTGGCCACCAAAGCCAGTGCTACTGTTGCTACTATTGTTTCCCTGTGGAGGTCCATAACTTTGCACTGGTCCAGATGACCGACGCTGTTGGGTCTGGCTCCCAGATGGGGCACCTTCCTTGTTGCTTAGGTAGTAGAAGTCAGCAGATTCTTTACGATACGGCTGATAGCTTTGCAAACTGTGGCTTTCTCCTTGAGGGATGGCAGGAGTTCCAGCTCCCCCTCTTCGCCCCCCAAAGCTTGTCTGGAAAATCTGTGCTTGCTGACGTGGAGTATATTCATCCAACCTGGAGGCGCTGTGAGCATCTGGAGGATAACTTTGTTGATTTCCATGATAACTACTTTGCTCCCGGAAGGACTGCATTGCCTTGTTGAAACAGCTTGCTTCCTGCAGAAATCATACAATAAGTTATTTGATAAAGCAAATGCAACATATATCCCAAACACACACATAAAGCGCAAAATGTTTCAATGCAGCACTACGACAAACATTTACCATACACAGTCCACCTAATAGAGATGTAGTCAACCAGTATCTCTTTAGCTGTTGAGACATAAATAAATGTATTATATATTATGAAACTCACTGAAATTAGGAACCCAAATGTACAATCTAGCTCTTGAGACAAGAGATCATTCAACTTGGAAACATTATTTCCAGAGTCATTTGGATTCCAAGTGGTCCAAAATCATAAAACCTAAGCCACTGTGCGAAGAAAAAAAAAAAGGAAACAAAAAGGACAGAACAGATCAGCGGTCGCATTTAGAGAGAAGGGTGTTCACAGTTGGGACAGACAGCAAAGCCCTTACAAGTGTATGTCTCAAAGTTGTCAGCAACAGAGATGGTGCAATGTCATTCTTTAATAACTGAAAAATAAATGCGTGGTGCAGTAGGTAAGCTGCTGAGTGAGGCAAGAACACTTGGCCTAGTATAAGCAATAAGAAATCACATCTCACTCAATACATAAAACTAAGTACCAGCAGACATTCTATATCTCCAACACACAAGCAATAGACGAAGAAAGGCTCCATCAAATGAGTAGTGAGATTGGTACCAGTGATCCTTAGGATCGTATGTAGATTACTCAAAGTTGTGAATAATGGGCAGTATTTTGGGAAAGTCTATAGTACTATTCAGTGTTGGGTACTCAGGACGTGTAGGAGAAGAAAAGCTCAGGAGAGAATAGACTGTTATGTTCCATGTTTGCTCAGTTTAAAATTAAACTTTCAAAAAATGTGAGGTCTGTGAAACAGCAGAGAGAAAATGTCTAGGGGTTTGGGGTACCACTAATGCATAAACAAGTCCCCAGCAGGAGGAAAGTAAGGTGTACTGCTGCTAAAAAGTTTGCTGAAAGAGATTAACTTGTTTCAGAGTGCTCGGTATAAGTTTATCTTATAACAGTCCCTGCCTGGATGCATTCACTGATGACATCTCACACATGACCTATGACAACTACAACATCAAGGGTTTCACTGCATGTAACGTCATCCATGATTTTTTAAAATGTTAATTTGTGTAGTTTTTTTCTTTTAAAGTCATGTTCTTTTTTTAGTTTTATTAATAGGGCCAGTCCCATTTGTTTTGTTTATAGGTCAGCAAAGCAAATTGATATTGTTAAAATCCAGACACACTTTCAAAACAGATTGTAATGACACTTCGTGCTGACAGATTGGGTGTAACTGGTACACTGCAATATGAAAGAGTGAAAAAATTAAAATTAAATATAAAAACAAACGAGGAAAAAAAACTTTATAGGGAACCCAGCGATGTCACCGTGACATCACTAGCATTCATACAAGTATAAGAGATCCACAATGTCTTTATTGAACAGTGGAAAAATTATATATATATATATATATTTTTTTTTTTTTTTAAATTTAAAGTCGCCCCATTATCCCTTGGCCCTAGCACAAAGGAAATAAACCCCTACCCCCAAACCTCTTAAAGGCGGTAGTATTAAAACATGCAATATTGCCACTGCGCAAACATGATTAACACAATTACAGAAAATAAAGATCTGATCTTGTGTTAATTAAAGCAGGTCCTCTGCTTTACAACCCTCTCCTCCTCTTTTCTAATTCTTGACTATTTCTTTTGCCTCCTTCTTGCAGTCTTGTTTCCCTTTGATTGACCTTTTTCTGTCTGACCAGTTTTGCTTGTCTATCTCTATGTTCTATTCTCCCTCCAAGTTCCAACTTAATATTCACCCTTAATTCCTCTCTCCCCCTCAAAAGCAACAGCCACTACTTACTTCCTGCTCACTCATTGGAGCTTGTACCTCCCTCACTGACACTAGGCACCCTGGAATGACATGACTTCACGGCATGAGGGAGTAGTGCCTTTAAAATCAAGAACACATGAAGAGACCAGATGAGATCGATGGTTCATGGTGATCTGTTGAGTGGCGGACACTGGAAATCACTGTGGCGGACACTGGCGTCCATGTACAGACACCTTGCTGATCACTGCTCATGTCTTGTACAATTGTACAAGTTGTACAAGAAAGGAAGGAAACGCTCAAAAAAATTATTGTGTATCACTGCGCCTTGAACTTCAATTAGTCATCAGGTTAATTAGCTATGTGCTCTGCCCATAAGCCATGTTTCATTAAAATACAGGAATGATTAATATGGGTCAGTATATAAGGAGCTGTGGGGTTAAATTACTTATTCGAAATGGGAAAAAAAATCCCAACCAAGGTACATTAGTTATCTCTATATAGGCCTCCTGTGGTCAATGATTTTAGACAGAAGTGAACAATTTGCCATGCCAACAGTGTTTTGGGGCAGATGTGATTCTGATGGTAGAGTCAACGAGATAGCTACAGTAATAGTAACACATAATAGACCGATAGTAGGGCCAACTATAGAAAACTTTTCTCCACCTTCACTTAATTAAGTTTAAAAATAACACTCAAGTATGAGTAGTAGATAAATGGTTCATTTGTTTATTTATTTATTTTTAACACTGAAAACTGAGGTCAGGCATAAAGAGGTCTCTGCTGGTCCAGCAATGTAGAAGTTCCTCAAAAGTCAAGATATTTAACCCCTTCAGTCCCCTATGGACGGACTGCTACGTCCAAAAAACGCATCCCAAGAATCCCCTATGGATGTACCGGTATGTCCTGTCCTTCTTGCAGAGGCAGGGACAGATCCCTGCCGCTTCACGGGAGATCAGGCTGTTTGACAGCCTGGACTCCCCCCTGACAGCATCGCTGGCTTTCTGCTGCCCGGTGTAATGTCTGCAGGGATTTCCGATCGCGCCAATGAGGCACAGACACTGTGATCACAGTGTGATCAGTCCATGCTGAAAAATGATACGAACAAAAAAAAATAAATTGTGGCATATCTGGGGGGTATGTGGCATATCTGGGGGGTATGTGGGAAGCCTGGGCTCAGATGTGCATAACTGGGGGGACAGGTTGGAAAATAAAAAACAAGAAATGCATTGTTTTTAACATCCAGTTATTTTAACCCCTTCAATCCCCTATAGACGTACCGGGACATCCAAAAAACGCCTATTAAGAAACCCCTATGGACGTCCCAGTACGTCCAGCGTCATGGACACATCCCTGTCGTTTGACAGCCTGGACTCCCCACTGACAGCAGAAGCCGGCATTGCATGAAAGCCAGTAAAAAGCCAGTAAGCTGTTACATTGTAAACTGCCCGATCGCGCAGTTTCAAACGCGCGATCGGGCATTCCCTTCCGGGTTGTGTCACTGCTGACGTAACCCGGAAGGTCATCGGAGGACAGGATATCCCCTGCGGGGATATCCTGCCCTCTGATGAGGCACAGAGACGTTGCGATCTCTATGCAGGTCTGTGAGGACCTGCACAGAGATCACAGTGTGATCGGTGCAGGGGGGTCGCGGGGAGGGGAGTGAGAAACCATGTCTCTCACTTCCCCCTCCCGTCCTGAAACAGAAAAGCTGGAAAAAAAAAAGTTAATTTAAAAAAATAATATTAAATAAATCATTAAAATAATAATAATATAAATAATACTAAAAAAAATTATAATGTGAACTGTGATGTCATTGTGACATCACTGGCATGTTCAGGAGGTCCCTAGGAGGACCTCTAACCATTTCTGTGTAAAAAATATATAAAAAAATACAAAAAAAATTTAAAAAAATTAAAAGAAAATGAAAAAAAATATAAAAAAAGATAATTAAAAAAAATTATTAAAAAACCTTACTTCCCATTGCCCTAGCATACCATCTAGCCAGTATAACCCTCCTGCCCCCGTTCACAACCCCCAAACCCGTTAAGCCATAGGCATAAAAATTATACAAAATTGTACACTTTATAGTATGCTCCCTGGTGCTGGGAAAGTCTAGGAAATCTATATAAATTAGGTATTTCTGAAATCAGGACACCTGAATTGATAAACTTGGAGGGGATTTTCCATCACTTTACCTAATTTTATGAGGATTCAGAAGGAAAATGTAAAAAAAATTAGTTTATTTTCTAATCGTCGCTAGTTTTTACTAAATTTCTCCTTCTAAATTTTCAGCTAATCATCCAACTATGGTATCAAACGAAAGCTCTATCTCTCCTTGAAAAAACAATATATAGTTTACACGGTACACTATTCACAGGAAAGGAGAATAATCGCTAAACCAACACACCGCAAAAATGGCAAAATTGCTCCGGGCTTTGAGGTACCAAAAGCCCCTGGGATTGAAGGGGTTAAATAAATGAAAAATTTACATTTATTTTTTTATCCGATTAATAGAAAAAACAATCGGCCAACTAATCGATTATGAAAATAGTTAGTTGCAGCCCTAATATATATAAAAAATATTAAAAAAAGACAAAAAAACCTTACATCCCATTACCCTAAAACAGCATCTACCCAGTATAACCCTCCTGCCCCCGTTTACAACCCGCAAACCCATTTAGCCATAAGCATAAAAATTATACGAATAATGTACACCTTATAATATGTTCCCTATAAAATCTATATAAATTCGGTATTTCTGAAATCAGGACACCTGAATTGATAAACTTGGAGGGGACTTTACCCATCACTTTACCTAATTTTGTGAGGATTCAGAGGTAAAATTTATAAAAAAAAAAAAAAAAAAAAAATGTTTTTTTCACATTTTCTCTAAATTTATCATCCTAAAATTTCAGCTAATCATCTAACTATGGTATCAAAAGAAAGCTCTATCTCTCCTTGAAAAAACAATATATAGTTTACATGGGTACATTATTCACAGGAAAAGAGAATAATCGCTGAACCGAAAATGGCAAAATTGCTGTGGGACTTGAGATACCAAAAACTCCTGGGATTGAAGGGGTTAAAGCACAGCTTGACACATGTTTGAAGTGTCATCTTCTCCATCTCTTGTTCCTCTAATATATCATACTGCTTAATGCAATATGTTTAGCTTCAGCAGTTTCCATACTGTAACATACACAACACCACATTCTTATACTCACGCACACACTATTAAACGCCACCTACCCACACACACACTATTAAACGCCACCTACCCACACACACTTGATAACACTATTTTATATATAAAACATTGTGAACATACTGAATCCGGTACAATACAGTAGTACTGATTGGCACATTTACATAAACACACCGACTAAAAAAACATGCATATACACAATCACAGACCGACTCCAACCCTATACAGAAACACACATCCTAAATGATGACACTATAGCATACACATATTCCAGCAGTATACTTATACACATACAATAACATACGCTACTTCCCCTCACACTTTGTGGAGACCTGCTACACCACTACCTATGTTCTGCCATTGTGAATCTGGTGCTTCCCCGCATGGAAGTAGTCAAGCGGGTGCCATGATGCTCACTGAGCCCCTGCGAGAAAGCAGTCTGATTCACGAAGGCAGCCCTGGCCCGTTTTTATTCCCTTGCCCTGCAAAACCATGGCCACCAGGCAATGGTATCTAGTTGGCACCCAAGGGTTTGTGGTGCCCAGTTCTACTCCTTCAGGATGTTGCCATACAGATGTGTTTGAAAAACACAGCACCGCCAGTGCTGCCTCTGGGAATAATGTGGGCGGGGGTCACTTGGAGTGTTCTCCTGCCACCGATTTGCTGCTTAACCCTTTATTTACTGAGGGTGCATCCAGTTGGTGGACGTCTGCACAATGCGTGGCAGACAACCTAAGCTGCTGCTTGCCACTTCTGCCGGGGCTTCTATGCGCTCTGTCATAGAAGGTCCAGCGGAAGTGCCGGCAGGAGCGGAGGTTGTCTGCGCACATCGCTCAGTCGTTCACCGGCTGCCAGAGAGGAGGATCCAGGTCCTCTGCAGTGCTGCGAGGGATATTATTTATTGTTTTGTATAGCGCCATCAAATTCCGTAGCACTGTACAATGGGTATGGATCCTAACCCTGCTGCTTACTCGCAGGGCTAAATGAAGCACCAACCCGGCGCCTGGAACTGCATGTCCCAGGCGTTGGGTGATCCACATTGCGCATCCCTGTGCTGAACCCTGATTATAGGCCGCACCCCTAATACAGTATATTTGTTTTTTCTTTTGATACCATTTTTAGAGGTATACTTCAATAATTACTATGAATAATACATTAAAATAATGAAAATGTTTGAAGGGGGAACATTTTTTTTTTGTAATAACCAGTTTAGTTGGCCAAAATGCCGCAAAATAAATTAATGAATCTGGAAAAACCCCACATGCATAGTATTTTTTTTTTTTTTAAGTAACGAGGTACAAAATGGAACATCTCCATTCCCTTTTCCACACTTGAAATTCAATTTTGTGAGGCCTATGTCTCTCTTTGGGCTGCGTAACAGCCCATCAGCTCAAAATACCCTCACAAAAGTACATATTCTTGGAGAAAAACACAACTATTTTTTACATTTTTTTGTAATGTCACGCTCTTTTCACTGCACAACAGCACACAGAATATGGCAAGGTAGGCACACAGAAAAAGAGTTAAATGATAATACACTATACAAACACAGTTCAGGTAAAAAAAAAAAAAAAAAAAGATACATTTTCAAAAGTACACCAGTCTTTTGCTTTTCTTGAGCACCTGCTTAGCTGAATGTGATGGGAGTTGTAATTCACAAAACCAGGTGAAAGACGGGCTGGCAGCCCACTTAAAAAAATGCAGGTGCAGATATTTTTTCTTCTATTTTTCTAAGTGTGAACTGTATTGATTTTTATTTGTAGGTGGGGTTGGGGTGCCATGTCTGATGCACTGTAGGACTGCCGGTAACAGACAGTTTTTTCAGTGTGCCAGCCAGCTAATCTAACTATAGATCACATAATTTATCCATTCATAAATTAAGTCTCGCATGATCGCTCAAGAAATCCGACAGTGCTCACTTTACATGGAATTCTCACATGAGACTTCCAGCGTGGGGATTATTAACTGCATGAAATGTGAGACAGTCTCCTGCACCAGGAACAGCGGGTAGAGTTGTGCACAGTATTTTCAGCATGACGTTCCATGTCATTGTGATAGGTTTTCGGGCCACTTGTTTCATGACGGCATAAAAAGGCAAGGTTTCAAGGAGTTAAAGAGGTCAACCAGTATCAAAATTTGGCAGATAACAGACTAAGAGGGCAGCTACAGAGGGTGCAGCTACTACCTCAGGTGTTTGATTTTTTTTAAAGAATACATATTGAGATACTCAAAGTACTTTAATATGCATTTCATTGACTGGGGTTGTTAGGGACATTGAACTGTCCCTTTAAAGTGGTCTCAGAGAAAATGTTTTTTTCCTTAAGCATAAAACACTGTGCTAGATACAGCAATGATAACATTGGCAAAAACCTAGTTTTATTTTTTTATTCCAATTAGCAGGCCTGGAAGATATTTTGGGACCTTTGGTATTCAATGACGTTTCCAAACAACGCAACAGGCTACTTCTATATGCCAATACTTAGTCTTCCGTGTACAACGAAATCCTTTTCTCCATAGGACTTTCACTGATCTGAGTGTCAAGTCAGGTGATTAAGACTGAGACACTTAATTGTTTACCACAGCCAGTATAATAAGAGGGTGTTTGGTATACAAGGATAAGATAACATAAAATGTACACAAATATTATGCAGCAGCCTGGAAACATCATAAAAACTGTAAAAACAAACAAACAAAAAAAAACTGCGCAATATGATTGCCAGCCCCGCAAAACAACTAATCCATTCCCTGGTAATCTCCCGTCTAGACTACTACAACAACCTACTTACCGGCCTCCCCCACTCGCCCCCCCTCCAGTCTGTCCTCAATGCATCTGCCAGACTAGTCTATCTCACCCGATGCTCTGCATCTGCCGCACCTCTCTGAGAGTCCCTCCACTGGCTCCCCATCCACAGCAGAATTAAATTCAAAAAACTCACCCTATCCTACAAAGCTCTCACTAACGCCACTCCCCTCTACCTATCCTCCCTCATCATCTTATCACCTCCTCCCTTGCCCGCCTACAGGACTTCTCTCACGCAGCACCAACCCTCTGGAACTCTTTCCCGTGCTGTCCGACTCTCACCAACTCTACCCTCCTTCAAACGCTCCCTAAAACTTTTCTCTTCAGGGAAACCTACCACTAACATAAACATCAAAACTTCTCTCTCACCCACTTACAACCCTTATCTCGCCCTACATTATTATTCAATACCACGCAGTCCTCACCTCCTGTTTCTCACACCTTATCCACCTAGAATGTAAGTTCCTGCGGGAACAGGGCCCTTCACTCCTCTTGTATTTGTATGTTAATAGCTGTATTGTACCTGTCGTTATCTGTTAGATTTTCATCTTGTACAGCGCTGTGGAATCTGTGGGCGCTTTATAAATATAATGTTTTCATTTTTTTTTTTTAAATGTTATACTAGCAATAAAACAATTTGGCGTTAACTTCCACTTCTAAGAATGTTACCAAGATCACGTGTAGGTCCCCCAAAGGGGAGTCAAACTAAGCAACATCAGATGGAACTCAAGCTGGCTTTGATTTTGTATGTATGTAATGCTTAAAGGGATCCTGGATATCAGTGGGACGCAATAAAATGCAAAGCCGACATACTGACCAGGGCAGCAGTATAATATGTTTGTGTTGTAAAAGCATCATGTTTTTTATGATAAACTACTACACACTTTAGTGACTGCTATTTGAAAATGCATTTGTTCAACTTTTTATTAATTTAACTAATGACCTTGCAGTTCACAGCAGTGTAAGGCACTGTGTGTGTGTATTTTTGTTTTTAAGTAGCAACAAAAACATTTCACATGGATAGTATGGATTAGGATGTGTGGCACAAAGACATACTTTACACTGAAATAAGTGCGTGTGTGTGAAACAAGGTATGAAAGAGTACCAATAATAAAAAAAAAATGCTCCACGGCACAGGCATCAAATAGTCTTTCATAAACCCAGGATACGTATACCTATACATATAGGCAAAGCATCAAAATGCAAATATTCCCCTTTTCTAAAACGTCCGTAAATACTCGCTTTAGATATTTACTCATCGCATCCTAATCGGTTATCAACAGCGCCGCGATGCAATGCAGACATTGTCATAAAGCATGATGGATCAACAGCTATCTCCATAAAGATGACTGCTGGGTTTTTTATCTTTTTATTACTATCCTTAATTTCGGGAATACTCTCGGGTGGCGTCCACAAAGCCCTTTCCCCATCGCCACTGCCCCACTTGTTGTCCCGTACCTGCGATCCCTCGGATCTCTAGCTTTCTGATCTGTTGCACACACAGAACGGCCATCCTCTGACATCACTTCCTACTTCTTAGCAACCTCCACCCACATTTCCTTAACTTTATTCATAACACAAAAACGAACACGTCTATCTGTACGCGCTTTAGAATTTATTTTTACCCGCTTGAAAGTTTTTGTAAATGCATAAAAAGATGAAAATCACAGAAATGTATTATGCTTTCATTTAATTTAAAACGCTTTATTGTGTGAGAATTTTAACCGACTATTACTGTATTTTCTATCTGAATTATGGGAAGGCTGGACTCGAAAAAAAGTATATACGAAAACAAACACCCGCTCCGAAATCTTAAGAGGCAGTGAGAACCTCTATTAAGTGTTTTGACATTCTTCGGGGTCCTTTGTAGCTGTTCCCTTTTCCCACCACGGTTATTAGTTTTGTATTGCAAGTTTGTTTTTTATTTCTTCGGGGGGGGGGGGTAACAAGTCCCTCTTTTGGATGCAAATCTGATTTTTTTTTTTTAAAGATATCTTGGACGCAATGATCGTTTATAAGCATTTCGGTGTCATACCGAGTTTCGTAAAATTATATAAAGCAAAAGAAAAGTCTATTAACCCCTTCTTTCCTTAGTGTTTTGTATCTGAAAAACTTTTTCAGCATTCTTACACTTTGTTTCACCATGATTCTCATTTTTTATTTTTCGTGCACCTACACAAACTATACCCAAACTAGTCCAGTTGACTAAAATACCACAAAATGCATTTATTTGTTTCAAGTTTTTTTTTTTTTTTAAGTTATGGGACTCAAAAACACACCCATTCCCTTTTCCATATCTGAAATTTTCTAGTTTCATTTTGTGAAGCATATGTCTTATTTGGGGCTGTTTAGCAGCCCACTAGCTCAAAACATCAACACAAAAGTTCATAATTTTTTGAGAGAAGACAACCCAGGCTATTTCATTAGGAGTAATTGGACACCTATCGTATTTGCTCGACCCTCATTATAAGACGACACCCCAAAATCTGAATATTAATTTATTGAAAAAAGAAAAAGCCTGAATATAAGACAAACCTATAGGAAAAAAAGTTTTATCAGTAAATGTTAATTCATTTAAACTATGTGAACATTTTTTTTTAATAAAAGCTATGATTGAGAAAAATATTTTGTTTTTAATTCCTTTTTTTTCAACCTGCCCCCCCAGTTATGCACATCTGCCCCCTGGCTTGCCACTCTGCCCCAGAAATGCCTTATACCCCCTATATGCCACTGTGCCCCATGATATGCCTTTTAACCCTCTAAATGCCACTGTGCCCCATGATATGCCTTTTGACCCCCTATGTGCCACTGTGCCTCCAGAATTGCCTTATACCCCAATGTTCAATGTTTGGTTAGGATTATCTGTACAAATTATATGCAACTGCAGATAAATTTACTAGCATGCAATTAGATGCACCAGGAGATTACAGAAATACCCCACATTTTTATAGTTTTGGAAGTTATGGGGAACATCCCCACCCCCTTTTCCAAACTTGAAATTTGTGAGGACTATTTATATTTTTTGTCCTGACATTGCCCAACAGGCACATCACATTTTACTTGCAAAATTATATATTTTTGAAATATAGTAGTAAAAGCTACTGTCTTTCCTGATCCCCTTTTGCCCATCAGACCCTACAATGTCTCAATGGCTTATTTTTGGAGGCAATCTTCCCTGTAAAATGTTTTCCACACAGTCTGTAAATAACCTCCGGCTGTAGAAGTGCAGGGTTAGGAGGCTGTTCAAATAGAAGATTTCGTATGACCTAGTGAAGGCAACTTTCTTATACCTTATTTGGGCTTTGCAGTTAACCATACACTATATGGACAAAAATATTAGGACACCAGACCATAACACCTACACGGACTTTTATGACATATCATTCTAAATACACAGACATTAATATGAAGTTGGTTCCCCCTTTTACAGCTTTAACTCTTCTGGGAAGGCTTTCCACAATATTTTGAAGGGTTCCTGCTGGGATTTTTGCCTATTCATCCAAAAGAGCTTTTGTAAGGTCGGGCACTGATCTTGGATGAGAAGGCCTGGCTTGCAATCTCCATTTCAGTCCATCCCAAAGGTTATTCAATTGGGCTGAGGTCAAGGCTCTGTGTGGGCCATTCAAAGGACACTCACAACTAAAACCCAACTTCATGAAAACAAGCTTTAAAACTTTTTTGGAAATATGTTTTCTAAAAGTCCACATGCGCGTGGTAGTTTTAGAAGCAATGTCTCTTTGGCTTATTTTTGGAGGTAGTTTGTCGAATCCTCCTTATGAAATGTATGCCGCAGAGTCTGGCAATATGTCCAGGCTCCAGAAGTGCATGTTAGGGGGACTGTTCAAAAATTAAAAAAAAAAATCTTAAGATGACATTTAGCTGGAATTGAAGGAAAGTATAGACCTTCATTGTGCCTGCCTTTTTATACTATAAGAAAACCTGAACATTGCCATTTGTATTCAATAAAACCCAAATTTGAACCCAACTTTCGTATAGTTATAGTTATAACTGGGTGGCCATCTTCTTAACAGTTTATAATGCACCTAGGCAAGTCTGTATACTTTTTTTTCTAGGGCAAGTAAAGCTAATTATAGATAGATACCTGGTATAGGTCAAACCATCAAACACACAACAAGAGTATGGTGGTAACACATACAATTTCCCCAAAAATATAAATACAAGGTCATGGAATCTAATTTTTTTTTAAAAAAAAAACATGTTTCTCACTCTTCTCCCATGCTGAAAAACAAAACAGAAAAAAAATGGTAAGCAATAAAAAAAAAATAATAATACAAGAATAATGAAAAGAAATAAGTGAGCTAAGTGATGTCACTGTGACATCACTAGCAGCAATAACATGTTCAAGAGGTCCCTATGAGGACCTCTAACCATTTAAAATATATATATATATATATATATATATATATATATATATATATATATATATATATATATATATAAATACAAACAAAAAAAATATATAAAAAAAGATTAAACAAATCTTACATCCCATTGTCCTAACACAACATAAAATGTATAACCCTCCTGCCCCCATTCACAACCCCCAAACCAGATAAGCCATAAGCACAAACATTCTACAAATAATATACACCTTATAGTATGTCCCCTATAAGTGCTGGGAAAGTATGGAAAATCTATATAAAATTAGGTATTTCTGAAATCAGGACACCTGAATTGATAAACTTGGAGGGGATTTTCCATCACTTTACCTGATTTTGTGAGGATTCAGAGGGAAATTTTATAAAAAATTTGGTGTTTTTTTTCTAATTTTCACTAGTTTTTCTAATTCTAAATTTTCAGCTAATCATCCAACTATGGTATCAAAAGGAAGCTCAATCCCTCCTTGAAAAAACATATAGTTTACATGGGCACACTATTTGGAGGAAAAGAGAATAATTGCTGAACCGACATACCGCAAAAATGGCTAGAATCCTAGGTATACGAGGCCACGTATACTTATTGTAGGTGAGATTGTGAAAAGTGTTTTACCACCTAGATTTTTTTGTTATACTAAATGATAGCTTTTATGATTAGGCATGGCTTAAATAAGGCTATAATCTGCCCGGGGACAAATGTATACTTTGCGATGGTAAACTAAAAATTAAGAGGAAAACATTAAAATTCCTCCCTGGGAATTTACTTTTCTTGTTGATACTGCTGCAGGATACACAAGTGAAATGTACCTACTAATCAATAAAAACCAGCTCTTCCCAACCAGCCTCTCAGTGTAGTAAAAGAAAGAAAAGTATTATGCAAAAGTTTGATGTTTCCTTTGTGATCAGGGATAGGCAAAGGACACAGGTGTTCGTGGAAAGGTTTGTGAAGGTCTATAAAACATCATTAAACTGTCAACAGTGTGAAATGAAGACGAAACTGCTGCTCTACAGATCTAATCTGGAGGCACATTTGCTAATTCAGACCATGAAGTAGCTACGGAGTAGAGTGGGCTTTGAGACCATCAGGGGCGGTGGTATGAATTGTCAGAATCATCCACGTACTAATGGATCTGTAAGACAACCTAAGTCCCTTAAGTGGACCAGCACATGAAATTAACAGGTTGTTGGATTTACTTTACTGGGCAGTCCTTTCTAGATAAATCTAATGTGCACCTTCAGGTTTTCCTTCATATTTATGGGTGCTGGACTGAAGGTTGGTAACCCAATCTCCTGACTAGTATGAAAATAGAAATCCTCGAGGTAAGCACAGTACCATTCTATCATCCAATGCCAAGAAGACATGGCTTGTAGTTCACAAACCCCGCTTGACGGAAGTAATTGCCACCAGGAATGCTACCTTCAACATGAGAAGGTAAAGGGAGGAAGCTTTGAGCGAAAGTAAGATGTTTCAAAACCAGAGCTAATCCAAAGAAGGTGCAAGGTTCTGAGCTAGGGGTCCAAGTCTGACCAATGCAGACAAGAGGCCAAATCAATGTCCAAAAAAGAGGTAAGTACAGCAACACACACTTTTATAGTAGCTGGACACAGACCCTTGAAAAATCCTGAATGGAGAAAATCCAGAGCTTGAGAGACTGATAGATGAAACTGGGAAGAGTTCCTTAGGATACAACAATCTGAAATGACATTCCAGAAGGCAGCATACCTTTTCCCCATAACCAACCTTCTACTTTTGAACAGAATGTCAACAATCCCAGGTTAAAGTCAATGGTTTAGTAAGAGAGACCTTTTAATCTCGAGGCCGACAAGTGGAGAAGCTCTAGAGATTGATCAAGGATAGAACATCTGTTTCAGATTTACATACCACAGTTCTCGGCCAATTTGGAGCAATGAAGATGGCATCTGCCTGATCCAGTCTTGCTTTTCAAAGACACGTTCCTGAAAGATTTCTTGATTGAGACTCCATTCTCCTGGACAAATCCGATGTCTGCTCAAGTAGTCGACATTAATATTCAGGGAACCCTTGACGTGAGTTTTGAACAGGCTGCCAAAACTCCCAAATAAAAAGCTTCTCAACTGTTGAAGACATGCTTCAACACTACTGTTGTCTGGCTGAATCAATATTTTGTGGTAGATTACAAGCTAGGAAGTTACTCAAGACTGGCAGGAGTTCTAGATGATCAATATGGAAGTAAGCTTCCTGAGATGTCCATGTCCCTTGAATGGGGTGGGTCCTCATACATGGTCCCCAACCTTGATGACTTGTGTCTGTGGAGAGGACTGTCCAGCACAGAGCCTGCCAAGACAGACCTCTGGTTATATGATATATAACCACCAAAGAGATGATCTTACTTGGGCAGGAAGAGAAACTCCTTCGGGAGAGGGGAGTCCTAGAGCCCCTCCATTCTCTGAAGAGAAATGTTTGTAGGGAACATAGCCAGACTAGAGCCCACGGAACAGACATCTTGGATGTGGACATGAGTCCTAACACCATCATAATCTGTCCGATGGAGAAAGCAACATCGGAATAGTGCTGCTGACCTGGGAATGAAGGCTGGCTGACGACAGAGCACCCAGAAGCTTATAAAAGGTAAGTTATCTTGATTCCTAGACATCTCAGATGAGCCACCATTCCAGCAAGCATTTTGGTTAAAAAAGAACTCTGAGCCAATGACAGAGCGAAGTACTGAATAAAGTCCCCCAAAAAAACGTTTGACCACTGAGATGGTCTAATGAAAGGGAAGAAGCCCTAAATCTGCTGAGAGGACATCTGGAATAGTCTGTGGCATAGGCATGTTGAACGAGGTCTAACAACCAATGATCTGTGGTGATGGACCCTCCCGACAGGAGCAAAAAGGAGCCGTCTTCCCCCCACAAGAGGTCTGTTGTCAGGACCTAAAAGGCCTGTTGAACTACTCTTTATGTGGGTAAGGCTTGTCTTCATACAATCTGGAAGATTGTCATGACTCTTGATTCCTAGAAGGACAAAAGCAGCTTGATTTAAACTTGGGAACACTGTTTACGTTCAATAAATCTTCCAGATCTTTACCAAATAAATGCTTGCCAAGGAAGAAAATACCACACAGTCTATTCTTGGAGGCAGAATCAGCTGACCAAGATTTTAGCCTGAGAGCTCTGCGTGCCACAACAGTTAAGACTGCCCTCCATACAGATTGATTAAATAGCAGAGAAAGTCCACTGCAGCAGAGATATCTACAAAAGTTCAGCCTATCTTCTCATTTTATGGTTTAGGGATATAGGGATTATCCTCTGCCTGCCATAGCTTTATATAAACAGGATCCAGATGCAGAAGCATTGCCCAGACAGAAACCAACTGTGCTGTTATGTTGTGGATATGTGGGTGGCACTTGGAGGGTTAAATTAACAGTTGATTTTGTTTTGCATACAACCTCAATGTTACTCGATTGATCTAAAAGCAAACAAAACAAAACACTGCATTTTTTTTATCTTAGTAAATTTTACATCATAACGTAGATACACATAAAAGATGGCTAAACGTAGTAGGTATGCTAAAGACATTTATTTCTTACTTTTAGCAGTAAAGGAAGCCTCTGCTTTTAACCCCTACAGTACCAAGTGTTTTTAGTGCTCTTAATACCATAATTTGTGCCACTGTTACTATCTATCAAGATTCCTTTTTTTCACGCATTTGTGGTACCTACACAAACTTTTATTCTGGACAAGTGAGGCTTTATTTTAAAACCGTAAAGACACACAAAACAAAGATTACTAGTGCTAATATGTAAAACACTTTTATTGCTTATAGGGCCGCAACTAACGATTATTTTCATAATCAATCAGACGATTATTTTTTCCGATTAATCATGTAAAAAAAATAAGGTACATTTTTTGTTTATTTACAATAACTGGATGTTAAAAACAAACAGCAGAATAAAAAAACTGAGAAAAATGAATTTCTTGTTTTTATTTCCCAACTTGCTCCCCCTCCCCAGTTATGCACATCTGAGCCTAGGCTTGCCACACTGCCTCCCAGATATGCCTTATACCCCAGATAAGCCACTCCGCTCTCCCCAGATATGCCTTATATTCCCTATGACTTATACCCCTCTGATATGCCTTATACCCCCATAATATGCCACCCAGCCCCCATTTATTCCTTATACCCCTTAAATGCCACAGTGCCCTCTAATATGCCTTATACCCTAGATATGCCACTCTACCCCCAAATATGCAACTCTGCCCTAGATATGCCTTATATCCCCTATAAGCTTTATACCCCCCCTGATATGCCACTGTGTCCTCTGATATGCCTTATAACCCCTGTATGCCTTATACCCAGATATGCCAGTCCACCCCCCCGATATGCCTTTTACCCCCCCCTAAATGACAGTGCCCTCTGATATGCCTTATACCCCAGATATGCCATTCCGCTCTCGCCCCCCCAGATAAGACATATCCCCTATATGCCTTATACCCCCTTGATATGCCACTGTGCCCCCTGATATGCCTTATACCCCCTGATATGCCTTATTTCCCCCTATATGCCATAGTGCCCTCTGATATGCTTATACCCCAGATATGCCATTCTGCCCCCCAAATATACCCTATACCCCCTATATGCCACTGTGCCCCCCAGATATGCCACGTGAAGAAAAGCAAGCTGGCGGAGGCAGTGTAATGCTTTGGGCAATATTCTGCTGGGAAACTGTGGGTCCTGCCATTCATGTGGATGTTAATTTGACACATACCACCTATCTAACAGTGTTGCAGATCATGTACACACTGTCATGGACACAATATCCCCTGACGGCATTGGCCTCTGCCACAAAGTGAAAATAGTTCATGAATGGTTTGAGAGAAATAAAGTTGACAGGGCGTCCAAATTACCCAGATCTCAATCCAAATGAACATCTGTGGGATGTGACAAACAAGTCTGATCCATGAAGGCCCCACCTCACAACGTACACAACTTAAAAGGATCTGCTGCCAACAACTTATTGCCAGATACCACAGCACACCTTCAGAGGTCTAGTGGTCCATACCTCGACAGGTCAGGGCTTTTTTGGCAGCAAAAGCGGGACCTACACAATATTAGGCAGGTCATCATAATGTTACGGCCGATCGAAGTATACCAGGAGTGGTAAATTCATACCTGAACTACAGTGTGTGTGTGGGGAAAAACATACAAAACAATTAGTACCCCAAAGTCTATTTTGAAATAGCAATATGCTGCTTGAAAACACTGGTTATTTCTAATCTCAGGACACAAAAATACACAAATTTGAAAGCTTCACACTGATTCCTGAGTCTGCTCGTTTACGCAATGTTCCTAGTTCTGTCCCAGGTCCCCCTGCACCGCACAAATCCTATGGATAGGGTTGCCATAAAGCGACAGGTAAACCAGTACCGCAAAATCAATAATAATCATTGGAAGAAATGCCCTTTTTTTTTGCAAGCTTATGAAAAAAATACTGTTCTATATATTTTGCCAAATTACAGCTATATATACACAAGGCTTTAAAAGCCCATTTTTTTTAGATGGAGTGATAAATAATTACCACAAAGTATTATAAAACAATCAAAAAAGACTATTGATATTGACTATTGAATCAGACATATGACTGAAACCACCAGAGCTGGCATTTACTCCTGTAGGCCATAATATATATATACATATATATATATATATATATATACATATATATATATATATATATATATATATATACATATATATATATATATATATATATATATATATACATACCGTATTTGCTCGATTATAAGACGACCCTGATTATAAGACGACCCCCCAAATCTGAATATTAATTTAGGAAAAAAAGAAAAAGCCTATAGGAAAAAAGTTTTACCAGTAAATGTTAATTCATGTAAACTATTTTTTATAAAATAAAAGCTATGACTGAGAAAAATATTTTGTTTTTATTTCCTTCTATTTTCCAACCTGCCCACCCCAGTTATGCACATCTGCCCCAGAAATGCCTTATACCCCCTATATGCCCCTGTGCCCCATGATATGCCTTTTAACCCTATATGCCCCTGTGCCCCATGATATGCCTTTTAACCCTATATGCCACTGTGCCACATGATATGCCTTTTGACCGCCTATGTGCCACTCTGCCTCCAGAAATGCCTTATACCCCTATATGTCACTCTGGCATTAGGGGGGTTAAAAGGCATATTATGGGGCAGAGTGGCATATAGGAGGTTTAAGGCATTTCAGGAGGCAGAGTGGCGTATAGAGAGTTAAAAGGGCATTTCTGGAGGCAGAGTGGCATTAAGGGGGTTACAAGGCATTTCATAGAACACTCCAGGAATGTCTTATGCCCCACATTTAACACTCCCCCCCAAACTTACCAGTGCTTCTGACTCCCCTGTCATGCAGCCGGGGCAGCGCAGCCCGGCTACACACCTGGGACTCAGAAGCACCGGTAAGTGGGGCGGGGGGGGGGGTGACAGGAGGATCCAGGTCCCCTGCAGCTGCAGCTGTCTCATAATCAGACCTATTTGAGGTCTGATTATAAGACGACCCCGATTATAAGAGCATTTGCTCTGAAAAAAAAACCTTGTCTTATAATCGAGAAAATACGATTTTATATATATATATATATATATATATATATATATATATATATATATATATATATATTTTTTTTTTTTTTATTTATTTATTTTTTTAAATAGCCACCCTAATTCAATCCAGGTTGCCAAGGAAACAGCAAGGCCACATCCTTGGATCACGGTGAGCTGTATTTGTGCTCTTTTAGAATCACTTTTTACCCAATTATTTAGGAAACATTTATGCCCGTTCCAAGCTTTCTTGAATTCCTTCACAGTGTACTGTACTACTTCCACTGAAAGTCTATATCGGGTATCTAAAACGTATTCCTTGTTTCTTGCATTCACCCACTGATTTTGAATCATGCCATCTATTTCATTTTTTAATGTTCCTATTGTGTCTCCCATCATTCTTACAAGGCGCACAAAAAGGTGCATTTTTCGTATATGGTTTTGTATCCCTTTGAAGCTTTTCTCTGGTGTTATTCGCTGAAGGGAGAGTTGTGGTTTCCCATTTTACTGTTGCATGTATATTGCCAACACTACCATATTTCAAATGCTAGAAGGAGTGAGCAGGCCCTAGCTTATGAGTAAGCACTTTTGCTTTATGCATTTCACATGATTTTGTTTTTCTCATGCCTTGAATTTTAATGCTGTATGATTGTTAATAAAAGGAATACTTTTTTTTACATCAACTATTACATCATGGAAGGCCTGTGATAGGTGTGCTAAAACATATCTGTATGCTTACCTGTATAAATGTATAATTCAATGTTTAAACGTGACTGAAGAAATCTCTATACATTAAGAAGGACCAGCCAAGCAATAGAAGCTCAACGAGGTTGGCTCTTCATAATGTATAGTGATGTCAAGGAGGTGAAACACAGCTTTTGCTTTGTAGCTTTATTACCTCTCAGCTAATTTGCATCTGACAAATTCAGCACAATCACCACTGTAGCACAGACACAAGTGCACTTTTCTCATTGCTCCATTAGAAATTAATTTCCACATGAGAAAATTCAGCCACCCTTGATTAAAGCCTAACTCATGTCCCAGTGGCTGGCTCTCATGACCACAGTCCTACATCCCAGGGCTTGGTTGACGATGCATGGACAATGTCCGTATAACAGCCTCTGCCCATGCACTACAAGCCAATATGGAGTTTGGAAATCCCACAAAAAAAAAAAAAAAAAACAATCCCGAGCTGTTATGCGACACCCCCATCTACCAACTACACCACGTTCTGCACCAACAGAGCACAACAGAACTGCAGCACCTCCGGATCCGAATGGTGAACTTGTTAAGAAGTGCGCTGAAATAAACCATACGTAATGCACCAGCACTGCTGTCAACAGCAGACTGTAGGTGCCCTTTCAAAGGAAGCTTTATAAAATATATGAAATAAGTACTATACCACTGTTGGTCCACTACTTATGAAGGAGGCGATTTCCAAAGTCCAAAGAACATACTCTACGATTACCCGTAGAGTATGTTCTACCTTAAAAATCAGCAACTATCACTGCTAAGTCCAGCTCCTGTTGAGTCTAATATACCTGGTACATTGTGCTGTGGCATCCCCCCCTTAAAGAGATGCCAAATCAAATAAATAATAAATTGCTTACCTGCAAAAATAAACTTCAGGCCAGCATACGATCTGGCAGGCAGTCGTCTCAGCTGAAACTGCCACTTTGTGTTAACAACTCAACATGTAGGAGACGCTCCATGATGATTCTGTAAAATCTCACCAAGTTGATCTGCAAGACACATTATCCACTCTGTTAAATCAAAAGGAGGGTCTGCATAATCATGCATGACAATGCAGTTCAAGAACTTAGACAGCCCACAAACAGAAAGCACCAACATATACTGGAAGCCTGAAGATTCATTCAGGTGATCGGCCTTGAGATAATGTCACCTAACTCTACAGCATCACTACAAAATACTGACCTCTATTGCAACTTATTTACAGACACTTGAGCAGACTACCATCCCACAACACAATACTGTACATAGAAAATGTGTGCTTAATAATTTTATTGATTTATGCAGTCCATCGTAGTCAACAGCAATGTACAATGTGCAAAAACGACATAAGTAGTGCATCGTATAACAATCTGTTAACAGAAACAAAAAGGTGAAGAGAGCCCTGCTCAAATAAGTTTGATGGAGTTTAATCTTTTCATGATATTCCTAATTGTAGCTCCAAATAAAATCAATCTTAAGATTCTGTCAGTTTCCCCCAGAAATGAGAAAAACATTACAAAGAGCAGCAAGATTAAAACATGCAACATATATTTAAAAAGCACACACTATGGAATGCCCGATTGCCAACATAGAATCTTGTCTTTTGAATTTCAAAGCTTTAGCATAACCCCTTAAGGACCAGGCCGGTTTTTGGGGTTTTTTCATACACTTCGTCACAGAGGCTGTAGAACTGTAGAGTTTATCTGTAATTTCCTTCTCTCCTGTTTAGTGTACCCACACAATTTATATATTGTTTTTCAGAACAAGGAGGTTTTTTTTTTGTTTTTTTTTTTATCATATCATCTAATTTCCAATAAAAACAAAATAAAATATTGTGAAAAATTGAAAGAAAAGCACTTCTCACTATTTGAAAAATCTTTTACTCGTCTACAAAGGCTAATGAATGAAACTGCTAAAGGGATTATATTATTTGTCCTGAGTTTAGAAATAAACCCAATTTTTTAGCAAGTTTTCGGTGTTGCTGAATGCCTCAACATCAAGGTATTACAGCAACACCGTTTAAGCGAAGAAAGCAATCTTAGATCACTTTCTAAGCTTTAATGCCATGACATGTCATCGGTAACTGACTGGTACATCATCGGCCATTAATTTTTTTTAAAAAAACATCTTAGGTAATTTATTTTTCTTGTCATCCACCGATAGCAAATAGGAAGATTTAGCTTTGCATATCAAGATTGAGCAGAAAATTGTAAAATAAATAACCTTCCCCTTAGTGAAATAAGAAGAAAGCTTTATTAGGATAGGGCTAGTGGGAAAGGACAAGAAAAATGCATTTTCTGTTTACATGTCATTCCAGGCAGGAGATATAACAAAGCTCAGAGGACAGGATCGTGAAAATACAGTGTGAAGCACCCCTCTGCCAATCTTCCGACAAATTCTTGTCCATTCTGTAATTTCTTGCGAAGGAGTGGACTTTCTTCCAGCTATCCAAATCTGATCCACAGAGACTCTGAGCACACTCCCTCCAGCAAACGGTACAGGCTTTGGAAACCTTTTGTCCCTTCCTGAACCCTGAAAATGCCACAAACAAGTTTAACAATGTTCTCTATGCTGCTGTTCTAAGTATATCTGAAGAAATCTTAGAATATCCAGCAAATTACCTTTTATTTATATAGCGCTTCTTACAATACATATATTCAAGGGGTATGACAAAACTAGAACAGACTAAGAAAAAACGATATATTAGGTGGAAAGGGTCCTGCTCGCAAGCTTACAATCTCGAGGTGCAGCTGCAGTTCTTTTCTCGTTCCTAGGTTTGAGACAGAAAACTGTTAGGACAACATATTGATAAAACTGGAAAGGTGAAAAAAAACAGACAGGCAAGTAGATATGAATTTCCCTAAAAGCCCCAAATTCAGGTCCCAAGAATGTAAGCGGACTCTCTTGCTATGTCTGCTTCTTAAAGAGCTGAACCCAAGAGCGTAAAGCTAGACACCTGTTTAGAAATGCGCTTAATGCAGAGACATGAACCTTCCGATATGCATCCTGTGGATTTAGGGTGGCCAAATAGTCTTCCTAAAGTAGAATCTCCACTGCGGACTTTAAAGATTTCATCAGGAATCTTCAATAAACTGTGAACCAGTTCAGAAACGTCATATTTATGAAGGTGGTTTATAGAAACGCCTTGATGCCTTTGGTGTAACAAACTCCAGGGAATTGATTCTGCTTCCTCTGAACTGGAAACTTTTTGTGTAAATTCTTTAATCAAGTGAAACCCTCTTCTTCTGAATGGATGTCAAGGACATCAAAATCAGAAACTTTTTAGGGGGTAAATGGTGAGCTCCAGACTGCAGCCCCAGAAAATGACCTCCAGAGCCCATCTGGCCAAGGTGAAAAGAGCCCAATCCTGCAGGAAGCTGCTCAGTCATCCCCCTACAGATGTTCATTTAACGTAATTAAATCTAGAATCATAGGGTTTAACCCTAAATATAAGCTCGGTACCATAAACTTTCTTCTAGGCAAGTCACCCGTAGCTCTTTTAAGAGGCGACTGCAGATCTTTCCTAAACAGGCCTTTTCCTGTAAATGGAATGCCATTCACAGATGACTTTTAGAAACATTTAGAAACATGAGCCCTAGTGTTCTTCTAGACACAACGGAAGGAGAAGAAACTCTGGCAGCTATCCAAATCAACGGCATAGCTGTGCCGCGCAGACAATCAGCCGCTGACCTTGGATAGCTGACCTTCCGGTAGCCCAAGCCATAGGCCCAACAGCCTACTGTGTAGCACACAGATCTAACAACACAGATCTAATATCTCTCGTGCATAGGTAAACAGCATATGAGTCACCCTTTTAGAAACAGCAAGCCTTATCAAACGTTCCAAATTCAGGGCTTGAATAGTTTTATGCACTAGAAAAGTTCTGTTTCTTAAAGGATCCATGAAGATTTGTCTTCCTCTATCTGAAGGATGGCTCTAACTGTCCCAATCAGTGTTTTTGCACAGTAAAGAAAGATTCTTCCAATACCTCCTCTGGTGAGGCTATTGTCTCTGTGAACAGATTATTGGTCAGAAGCAAATGAGCAAGAATCCTTACAAGGAGGAAACCTTACAGAAGGGGTTCTACAACCTAGGAGTGGGGTATTAACCATGGTGATAGGAAGCTGATCAAATGTAGCTTGCAGATCAGGATGCTTCCACTCTCTGAACTCAGCTGCTGACTCATCTTTAGCTCTCAAACACAAGAAGCATACAACTTCCATCTGGTCTACTACACATGCAGGCTTGTGGACAGGAATTGGGGTTGCATGAACACATCACTCTTATTTTCCTACACCAGGGCTTATGAGCAAGGCCATCATGCAAAACCAAGTGTTTTGTATAGCATGGGAATGCAGATGGCCCCTTCAGTCATAACAGATGGTCCCTTATCACAGTACAGGGGTAAAGATTTCCACTGATGGCATTAAACAGACGCTCTTAAAAATAATGGAATGGAAGTGGTTGGTGGAGAAGGTAGGGAAACATTGAGATAAAGCATGAGTAACAATGAGAGAGGGTAAAAAAAAAAAACAAAATGCAAAAAAAATAAATAAATAATAATAATAATATTCAGAGCTTTCTGCATCATTTTCATTTGTTTCCTTGGGGCCCTTCCTCATTTTCTTACATTCACGTTCGAATGCACAAGTCTAACATTTCCATTGATGAATAAGTATTTGAGAATATTCTGCGACCCAAATTAACTACAGTTCAAATTATGCAAAAAAATAAATGCAGTTATAGTGTAACACAGGGCCCGAAAAATCCAGGTCGCCATGGCGACTGAGAATTTTGTCCTGGCGCCTAGGTGTTTGTCAGCCTGTTACATCCCCCCCCAAAATGCCCCCATGTCGCCACAATCGTGGTGATCGCGGCGGCGCTACTGCTGTCTGCCCAGGTGTCTGGGCAGACCAGCACAGCCACCCAGAGCCCGTCCCCAAGCCTGTGATCACTCCCACGGAGTGATTCTGTAGGCTGAAAATGCGATTGCAGGAAAACCAGCAATTGTGTTTTCAGCTGCAACAGACAGCTTCAGGGAAGCATCCCCCCTGCTGCCAGAGGCAGCTTCAACGACATGGGAGAGGGTTCTTTGGTCTCCACATGAGTGTGGAGACCAGCCCCAACTCTCCCCTGCTGCCTGGGAGTGATCAAAGAGACTCCTCCCACCAGACACTGGTCTACCGTCTGTGTCCAAGCTGCCAGAGGCAGCTTCAGGGACAAGGGGAGAGGGTTCTTCGGTCTCCACATGAGAGTGGAGACCAGCCCCAACCCTCCCCTGCTGCCTGATCGCTCCATGAGAGTGACAGTGCAGCGTTAACTCCTTCAATGCTGCGATATGTATGACACATTTGTGGCATTGCAGGGGTTAACACTTGCCCCACAAGCTTGTGGGGACTAAATATCAGTCAATGCTGTGCTCCAATGGAACATCAGCATTGAAAGAGTTAAAAAAAAAAAAATATCAAAAAACTATCTAAAAAACAACAAAAAACAGTACTGACCTGAAAGTCCAGGGGGCCTCCAGGTCAAATTCTGTGAGTTTATTAAGTGGGCTGATGATGATCAGATCACTCCTGGCCAACTGTTAGTTTAAAAAAAATTATGTCTAGCTCTACACATCTATTGAGAATACATTGCAGTAGTTCTATGCATCTGAACTGCATCTTTCATATACCTTGAAAAGTTAGAATAGAAGTTCCACTGTCAGGATAATGAACAAGACAGCTGGGAGCCCTGTCTGTTCTTTGGCGACCTGTAATCCATGCCATACATGGAGAGATATGCATATTATAAAGGATATATTTCAGTATTGTTCAGTTAACAGATGTAAATAGAGTAAGGACCTATATGTATTATGTTGCAGAGGTCTCCGTCTTTTATACAATTTATACATATAATACTGAGAATGAAATCCAGGATGAAATTAAATTCAACCTGACTTTTTTATCTTGTACAGCTATTCCATATGGCCACATTACTCAGAAAATGCAACAGCATTAACTGGCCATGTTGTAATTCAAACACTCTCAATTAACCACCTATTCTGTACAGATTTCATAGAGAAAACAAAGCTGTGCGACCATAATAATGATAAATCTATCCTAAATATATATTCTGGTAGCTGTGGATAATACTCTCTTTCAATCTAGTTCCATGGTAACACTGAGACTGTGTTAGAAAGGTCATAAGAGCTAAAAGCAGGAGTTTAGTTGTGTTAATGCGACACACACAGGGCTGGCCTTTGTGCCATAGACTTCTGCACGCGGCCTGTCTCTGAGCAACCAGAAACACAAAGCCTTGCAATGGCATGAACCATCACTGATTAATTCCCTAGCATAAGTGATAAAACCACCAAAGTGAGTAAATAAAATATACAATAAGCTAGTACACTGCGACCTGACCACCAACCCGGAGAGACAAGAACGTAGCAAGATTGAGACCCCGCTGCGTTGCGGTCCAAAATTGTTTACCACCCCTGGCCACTTTTCTCATGAGCCATGAATTTCTTAAAAGAATTCCCCTGGAGTACCAATATATTTTGGTGTGTATTCACAAAAGCAGAAGTTGGTAGAAATGTTACAAACTTCCTGTTTAAATTATTTTTTTATGCTTTTTCATATTCCATTCCATGTAGCTACGTCCCACATACACAGATATGCCATAATACAGGGTTTAAATTGGAATATGCACATTTCAGGTTTTACATATCTATTTACTTGGCCCACGTCTCATTTGAGGCAAGATGGTGATTCCCATATTTCAATTTAACCCATGAAAACTAGACAACACAGGGTATCTTTATAGGGGCATAAATGCTGTAAAGTCAGAATGCTTTAAATAAATAAATAGACCTGTTAGTATTTTATTTTTATAATTTAACAAAATTCAAAGTGAATGGATAGAAGAAAAATTTTAATCCAATCAATATTTGGTGTGACCACCCTATGCCTTCAACAGCATTATCCTAGATACACTCACATGAAGTCAGGGATTTAGTAGGCATATAGTTACTGTATGATTACTCAGTTAATACCAAACAGGTCCTTATGATCATCAATTTAATGTAGGTTGAAACACAACCATTAACAGAAAACAGCTACATAGAAGGTATAAAAGCTGGGTGAGGAACAGTCAAATTCACTAAATAAGGTAAGATTGCTGAAGACAATTTAATTTCAAAAGTCATACACCATGGCTAGACTGAGTGCAGCAACAAGACACAAGGTAGTTACACTGCATCCCCTCAGGGAGAAATTTCAAGGCAGGAAGGGATTTCCAGATATTCTGTCCAAGGACCAAGAAATGGGCAACGTGACCGTAGACACCGTGGTCAGCCAAGGAAATGCAGTGCAGCAGGCTTCCACTGTTCCGAAAAGGTTTTCAATACGATTTTGGAGTGTTCCTGAGGAAATTTGTGAGGTCGGGCACTGATGCTGGACGAGAAGGCCTGGTTTGTAATCTTTGTTTCAGTTCATATCAAGCGTGTGTGATGGGGTTGAGGTCAGGGGTCTGTGCAGGCTAGTCAAGTTCTTCCACACCAACCTTATCCTGCCGTGGAGAGAGAGCGAGAGCATGAAAGAGAAGTATTCCTGCTCCTCTCTTTCTTCATGAATCTGTCTGCATTATGCGGGATTTTTGGAGTACTTCTGCAAAAGGGCAGAAGTCCTCCAAGCCTCTTCCCCATTCCTCCAATTAGAGGAGACCTTCTAAGGGTGTAGATGCTCTGTCAGAAGTGCTTCCAGGTTAACAGAGCTGATACCATGGAGAAATGGATGAAGTAAGAAGACAAAAGAACAAGAAGAGGCATGAGTAGAAGCAGAGCTGAGGGAAAGGAGACGTACTGAGTAAGAGATTAAAATTTTCTTCAAAATGGTACCAAACTAAGGGTGCGGCCTGGAATCAGTACAAAATTGGGTTGTAATTTTTCAGTATAAAATTATGGGGTAATCTGAATTGGGTTGTAATTAAGAGGATATTGCTGCCGTTGCCCATTTTGTAGGCAGAAAATAAAAAGAATTACTGAGAACGAGTGAAAAGCTTAAAAAAAAAAAAAAAAAAAAAAAAAAAAAAAAGTTACCTTCAATGATTTAAGATTTTAAGAAGTGATTTTAACATCTTTGACCACGGTTGAAGTTAGAGTCCCAGACCCTGTAATATCTGCCCTATAACAGCAGTATTGGTTCTTAAGGAGTTTAGCTTAATATGTACAAATACAATGTGCCAGATAAATGTGTTCCTGGAAAGTAGTTACCTATAAAATACAGCAAAAGAATAGCTACAATTTGTAATGCTTACTGCATTTACATTGGCAGTAAGACACTGAATTTAATGGGGACCTGATAATATGTGGTAATTAAATATTTCAATTAAGAAAATCATTAAAATTGATGGGGTAAAAATGCATCACTTCCACAGGGAATATCCAAAAAGGCTATTTAACCTAAAACATTAAAAACTTTGTTCGAATTAATTTATTCATTTTTTAGAATAGATACATAACATATAACTCAAGCACGTTCACAGGAAATCCAATAAGACAGACCACATAGACATTATACATTAACACTTGCTTAACGATTTCAATGTATCCAATATTTAATTTCATACGCTTCAAAAGACATTAAACTCTTGTCTTTGAATTGGTGTTACCAAGTTGAATAGCATGTCTTACAAATTACATAAAACTTTTCAATGTACAAATTAAAAGGTTTTACAAATTACACACTTCAAGTAAAACTGGTAAACAGTCTGTATAAAACACACAGGGAATGCAGTGAGTTGTACTATAGTAGTTGATGTGGACCAACAATATGTAGAAGTGAGCGTTGAGATGTAAGAAATCTGTCTACCCATATTTCCTCATGTAGAGACTCAAAGTCCTTGATCTAGTTTTACATTCAGGAAAGCCATACACCTCTGACCCTCCGGTTTTAAGTTATGGTCTTTCTCCTAGTTTGAAATAAGCCTACCTCCTGTACTTTGTTTGTTTGTTAAATCACCTTAAGTATCTAAATGTTTCTATAAAATATCCTAACTCAACACACACCAGACCTTTATCGTAATATTGCCAATAAAAATATTCAAAAATATGAGTCCTAATTCCTGAGGTACCCCTACTAGTACACCAAACACTTCAACTAACTTACAAGTCTCCTGAGAGGGACAGTCACTGAAACCTACATGGCTGTATCTACTATTAATATAGTAATAGTACTTTATTTTTTTGACTGGGTCGCTAAAATAGTATATTAGGTTAGTGTGAAAAGATCTGCTTGCATAAACCTGTGTTGTCTCTGACCTTTTGAAACACGTCCAGATAGTTGTTTCCTATAACATGGTTTCAATTAATTCATTATAACAATTGGTTTCAATTAATTCCCCAACTATTGACATGAGGCTTACCGGTTTATAGCTGGTTGAGTATTCCTACTACCTTTTTTGTGAAGTGCTACTACAATTGGCAGCTTCTAATTTTCTTGATCTACTCCTGTCAATAATAATCACACCCACTACCTCGACACCAAAATAAAACAAAAAGTTGTCAGTGCATTCTTCCCTCCTTCTGACCCTAGCGTCTCTGGTGAGATGCCCTCCAGCCACACCCACAAGATAGGAGCGCAAGACTATGCCAATCACATAGCAAATGAGTGGTGCTGGTTCTGTGAGTGACCTGAGAAAGGGAGTGCGAGTCATGATCAGGGCTGGCCTTAGGTGTTCAGGGGCCCTGTACGGGCCACCCTTTTGTCACCCCCGAAGTATGTTTGTCACCTCCTTCGCTGTGGAATGCCTCTATTCTTCTCGTTCATGTAGTGTCAAATAAACACATAGAAGCACAGCAGTGCTAGTATAGATCAACTGACTAAAAACATACAAACTCAATACTTGCAGATGTGGCGTAAAAAATAAACATGAAACATATCATTGCATTCATAGATCAACTGAAAATCACATGTCAACTTAGCACTGAAGATATAATTCAAACAAATAATGCATGAAAACCCCAAATTGCAGACATATCACAGGTTACACACACATAAGACTTGCCCTGGAACCCAGATTGCACACAAAGGACCTCCCCCGGCACCCTGATTGCATCCACAGGACCTGCCCCGGAACCCAGATTGCACACAGAGCTTGACATTTTCCTCCAACAGCATGTCTGTGCCATCTTCGGCCCCAAACAACCTATCTGTGCCGCTGTTGCCCCCACACTCACACTATAACACACTGACCATTTTATTAGGTACACCTTGCTAGGGCCGTGTTGGACCCCCTTTTGCCTTCAGAATTGCCTTAATTCTTCTACAAGGTGCTGGAAACATTCCTCAGAGATTTTGGTCCATATGAACATGATGGCATCACGCAGTTACTGCAGATTTGTCGGCCGCACATCCATGATGTCAATCTTAAACGATGTTCAACTGGTACTAAGGTGCCAAAGTGTGCCAAGAAAATGTCCCCCACCTACAGCTTGAACCGTTGATACAAGACGGGATAGATCCATACTTTCATGTTGATTATGCCAAAGTCTGATCCGGCCATCTGAATGTTACAGCTGGAATCGAGACTCATCAGACCAGGCAACATTCTTCCAGTCTTCTATTGTCCCATTTTGGTGAGCCTGTGCGAATTGTAGCCTCAGTTTTCTGTTCTTAGCTGACAGGAGTGGCACCCAGTGTGGTCTTCTGCTACTGTAGCCCATCTGCTTCAAGGTTCAACATGCTGTGCGTTCAGAGATGGTATTCTGCATACCTTGGTTGTAACAAGTGGTTATTTGAGTTACTGTTGCCTTTCTGTCACCTTGAAACAGTCTGCCCATCCTCCTCTGACATCAAGGCATTTTCGTCCAAAAAACTCCAGCTCACTGGATATTTTCTCTTTTTCCGGACCATTCTCTGTAAACCCTAGAGATGGTTGTGTGTGAAAATCCCAGTAGATAAGCAGTTTCTGAAATACTAAGACCAGCCTGTCTGGCACCAACAACCATGCCACGTTCAAAGTCACTTAAATCCCCTTTCTTCCCCATTCTGATGCTCAGTGTTGTCTTGACCATGTCCACATGCCTTAATGCACTGAGTTGCTGCCATGTGATTAACTGATTAGCTATTTGTGTTAACAAGCAATCGAACAGGTGTACCTAAATAAGTGGCCAGTGAGTGCATATAAATACTCATTCACAGATACTCATTCCTACTCTCACCTGTAGATTTTCTTGTGGCTCTCCCACACTGCCAGCTTTCACCAGCCTTCACGTGCATCAATGAGTCTTGGCCAACCATGACCCCTGTCGCGGGTTCACCACCTTTCCTTCCTTTGAACACTTCTGATAGGAACACCTCACAAGAACTGCAGTTTTGGAGATGCTCTGACCCAGTCTAAGTTGCTTAGACCCTTACTCTTGTCCATTTTTCAACAGACATTCATGTTCACATACAAACATTCATAAAATATAAATGTAAAATAGCACCACCAGCTTTTTTTGTAAATGATTATAAAGTATCACTTCCACAATTTCACAGCTTTACAAATAAATAAAGTTCACAAAAAGGGTGCACAGTGTACAAATCAGGGTTTGCCATATTTATTCTTAAAGGGACACTCCAGCCATCATAAGCATTTTAATAAAAACCATATCTAAAGAACAGTGGTGCTTTGGGGTTATTCAATTAACTGAGGATGTGTTTTAAACTTTTGGCATAACTAAAGACAATTTTACCTCATCAGAAAAAATAATTATCTTATTTAACTAGCACCAAATCACACATTGCTTCTTACAATATGTATATTCATAGAGCATGACAAAACTAGAACGGACAGACTAAGACAAACCGATACAAAGAGAGCCTGCTCATAACCTTACGATCTAGATACTTAGAGACATGTGTCTATCTTGATTTACATGGCAGGTTCTTTGGTCTCAGCACTCACTACATGTAATTTTGGCACAAGTATATTAGTATAACCCATTCTACAACCAGTGATGTTAGGAAAAACCACAAATATCTTTACACATCTGCATTAACTTAAAACATCTCCATTTATAGGTTACAGAAATAATCATTTGTATTATCATAAACACCTATTATTGTTCAAGCTTTCTAGATGGTAACTAAATCCACGAACAGGCCTCAGTTGTACATGATATGCTGAACTTCTGCAAAAACAACATACCTAATAATACTATATTTCCCATTACAGAACTGAAGTAGTATGAGATAAACATATGATTACTACAGGACTATATATAGCAATGTCCTGTTAGACTACAGTAACCAAAATAATGAGAATACACTAGTTCAATATATATATATATATATATATATATATATATATATATATATATATATATATATATATATATTAAAACGCCTACAGTTTCTGATTTTATATAGACTTCTCTAAACAGTGGAGTGAGAAATCAATGTGCGACTATTGACATGCAAAACGCTTGTCACAGCTTCCATTTTATCTACATTTGCTAGTATGGAATCGGGGTTTCCTTTCTTTATAAAATGGAAATCAACTCTGGCATCGAAGCAACAAAAAAAAGGCACAGTTTATCACCCACGTCACGCAGAAGTGCACAGGACAGAGAGCTTGCCTGGAGTGAGACTGTGTGTCCCTGTCTGCGTCTCGTAATAAGAAAAACGACAACAGAAGTACATACAATACACCGAAGGGAAGAAGGTGGTTGGCAACCAGCAATCGTGTCCAATTATACAGCGGATATGTTGTACCCTTACCTCGTGTAATTTAGTTTCCCATGTCTTTGACACGGGTTACACAGGGATCCTTATGTTGCAAGTACCTCTTTGATACACGAAAGGATCTGGTGCAATATTTTTGGGCCCCAGCCCACCTTTTTTCGTTTCTCCCTGTTTTCTTGAGAATACGGTCCCTATACTAGGCTATGCTGGTAGAACGTAGATGTTCCTGGTATTTGAGAGGGGCCAGATCAGGAAACGAACTGGGGATAGCGTAATCTGGGATCATGCACTCAGGTCTATCGGGAGGGAAGGGGGTGGGTGACTGTTGGTTGTGATTTCCTCCTGCTATCCTTTCCTCTTCCTATCCGTCCTCTTTTTTTTCTTCCTCCTCCTTTTCCTTTCAATCGTTTCCCTCCCCTTTTTCGTATATTTATATATATATATATGCTATAGGAAGCGTTGTTGCGCTCAAACGAAGGCGAAGTTTATAGATTAGGCTCTTCCGTTAGAATTAACCATTTCGTTATCACATGGGTTTGAAGCTACATCGAAAGGCTTTAATAACCACGATAATAAGTTTAATTTAAAATGACGTTTGGTAATGTCATCGCGTGTTTATTGTAAGGGATTATTGTAATACATTTTATTACAATATCATTACGTGGTAGTAAAGTTTACCTTTTGTTTTTTTAACTACGTGGACAAGCTTACTAAAACATGAAGGTAAAAAAATGCACCACTCTTTTCATGTGTCAGTGAAGCAAATCTGGTTCCTTAGATGCTTTTTTGAATTATTATTTATTGATTTATATAGAAGCAGATTTTGTGCTACTGTACAATGGGTAAACATGACACAATAAGTAGTGAGAAACAATTTGGATTTACACAAACAATGTAGGAGGGCCCTTCTCAAAATAGCTTTGCAATGTAAAAGTTTACATGCCACACAATTACAGTTATCATAGTCAGGGTCATAGATCAGGACCAGGGGTATTTTTGTGTTCTTCAAATGGGACAGAGCAAAACGTGTATCTGCTGTCTCGCTTACAGATGCATGAGATCTCTGCATATTTAACATATATAGAGGTGGATCCTTCCAGATATGTGCATATTTCACATAAATGCAGTTGAACCTATACATCTTTTGTTTAATATATTTTATTAAGGAGAGAGAGATTGCATTAAGATATGTAGACATAATTACCGTATTACAATTTCATTGTTACAGTATACGTTATAAAATAAAAAGATTTAAAGATTCAAAGCTACATTTATTTCACATCTATACAGCCAGGTCCTTTCATATTTCACATCTATACAGCCAGATGGATCCATGCTTATTTCATGTCTATACCGCAAGATTCTTGCACGAATGAGTAAGTTAGTGAGTACCTGAGTGAAGTGTTTGGGGGCAGGGGTGGCACAGGCAGGCTATATGTGGTTGGCATCCAAATATTTCAGGGCTGCTTTTCATTCGCAGTCTGGGTTTGCAGGAACAGGGCCGATTAGGGAGATCATGGATCTCCCTCAACCAGCACAAAGTTTATACACTCCCCTGCTATAAGCACTGGCTTCTTATGCTGTGCGGCGGAATTTGATGTCATATCCTGGCACTCAACACTGAAGCCATGCCCACTGCCTGACCAGAAGGCCATTTCTTAAAGAAGATAGCAAAGTAAGAAAAAGAAAAGCAAGAGGAGGCAAAACAGACTAAGACTTAGAAGAGCTGTAGGAGAGGGGACAGAGACACAGGGAGGGTAAGGAGTATTAGAAAGCATGAAGCTTGTGTAATATGGCCTTCTGAGCCAGGCCCTGATTGTGGTACCACCGTCAGTGTCTGGCTCAGTAAATAGCAATGGCAGCTATGCTATACCACCGTCAATGTCTGGCTCCGTGTAAAGTGATGGCAGTTATGCTATACCACCATAAGTGTCTCGCTCAGTATAAAACGATGCAAGTTATGCCATCGTACTCATAAATCATAGACATTATAGGCCTCACACGTCTCTATGGCCTGCCCCTTGAAGCCTCCAACCCTGGCCCACCCCCGTTCATGGGGCGGTGGGAATCAGAGCTTCGGATTGTTCTCTCCTCGGAGCAATGGGGAAGGTCTGTGCCCTCACCCACCACTGCTCTAGAGATGGCATATAAATTGCTTGCCCATTGGTACCGGCCCCCCTCTGTCACATCCATATATCGCCCTGACATACCGAACAAATGTTGGAGATGTGATGCTGCTCCGGGCTCTCTCCTGCACTTGTGGTGGCACTGTCCCCGCGTCGTTCCTTTCTGGAAATCCATTCATCTCCAGCTAGCTCATTTTACTGATAGAGTCATACCATTTACGCCGGAATTTTTTCTTCTTCATCACATCCCATACTCGGCGTCCTGGTTCCAGAAGTCGATTGTCCGTCACCTCTTCACGGCGGCTAAAGCGTTGGTCCCCCTACACTGGGGTGATCCTGCTCCCCCTACTACCAAAGAATGGATCCTTCGGGTGGAACAGATACGGGTGTTGGAAGAGTTATCCCTTTCGGCTACAGGGTCTGCTGAGAGATATCAGAAAATGTGGTACTATTGGTTGGACTTTATGTCTGGCCCCCTGGCTCGCTCTCTGCTTTCCTAAATCCTCTACTTTTGCCGTCCCGCCGGTTCTCTTGGATCCCCCTTTTTTTCTATCTTCTTTCTTTCTTTTCTTTCTCTCTCCCTCCTTGCCTCCCCCCCTTTTTTCCCGTCTTTTGTCCCCCTCTCCTTTCTCCCCTTTCCCCCCCTTTTCCCTTCCCTCCCCCCCTCCTTATCCCTCTTGCCCCTCTCCTTTTGTATCACTGCTGCTCCTCTCCTACGTGCTACTGGGCTCCTTCTTTATCTCACGTTTGACCCGCTGGTCCTTGGCCTTGTCTCATGGTCCGTTTGTGCCGTTTATGCGACCCTAAGGATTGCTATTTTCATTTTCTTTCTCTCGCCCATTTGTCACTTACACATTACATGATGCTGTATTTACACCGTGGCCGGGCGGCGCTACTACATGGTGTCCACCTGCTCTGCTGTTCTAGAACATGCGTCAACATTCACCTGCGTGCCTTTGGATTCCTCATTGTTGTATCCTCTCTTTGCTGGACATGTGCCTGGTCCCTTGATCCGTTGGTATTGCGTATGTCATTTTATGTGATATTGTCATTGCATTTCATTATTGCCCTTCTTTTGTTACGCGTCAGCATGCTGGGAACTACTCCTGTAACCTACTGTGATGCTACCTATGTTCCCCCCTCCCTTTTTTCCTTTCTGTATCCCTCCCTCTATTGTTTGAAAAATACAATCAAATTTGATTTATCCTAAAAAGTTCATAGACAAGCCGAAGTCAAAGTCCAGAGAATCCAAATACGAGTATGTCAGCAAAACAGGTAGGGGACTAGAACAATCAAGTAATGAGGCATAGGTGCTGTGGGTTTAAATAGCCTGCCAGGAGATAGCTCTTCCCACCAGCTACAGAGACCCACCCCTCATTGGTATGTCCCGCCCATAGCCAGGGCCTCCACGTTATCAGAGGCACAGGACACGCCTCCCCGCCATCACTCCACGTGTGGCGTGCCTCCTGTGCGCCATTCGCCGCACTGGAGTCCGTGGATGCAGCCTAACGTAGGCCGGAGTGGACTGTTGGTCGTACAACCAAGCCACGTGGTACGCGGATTAAGCCCCGGATGTCCCGCGACTCGGCTATCGGACGGAGACGCCTGCTGCCGACGGGGGATTCGAAGCAGGACCCTGACAGCTACGAAATTTGATGGTGCTATATAAAACAATAAACAATACAATTTGCTCGATTATAAGACGACCCTGATTATAAGACGACCCCCCAAAATCTGAATATTAATTTATGAAAAAAAGAGAAAGCCTGAATATAAGACGACCCTATAGGGAAAAAGTTTTACCAGTAAATGTTAATTCATGTAAACTATGTGAACATTTTTTTTTAATAAAAGCTATGATTGAGAAAAATATTTTGTTTTTATTTCCTTTTTTTCAACCTGTCCCCCCAGTTATGCACATCTGCCCCCTGGCTTGCCACTCTGCCCCAGAAATGGCTTATACCCCTATATGCCACTGGGCCCCATGATATGCCTTTTAACCCTCTAAATGCCACTGTGCCCCATGATATGCCTTTTGACCCCCTATGTGCCACTCTGCCTCCAGAATTGCCTTATACCCCTATATGCCACTCTGGCATTTAGGGGGTTAAAATACATATTATGGGGCAGAGTGGCATATACTGAGGTATAAGGCATTTCAGGAGGCAGAGTGGTGTATAGAGGGTTAAAAGGCATTTCTGGAGGTAGAGTGGCATTAAGGGGGTTAAAAGGCATTTCACAAAGCACTCTGCCTCCAGAAATGCCTTATGCCCCCCATTTAACACTCCCCCCCCTCCTCCAAACTTACCAGAGCTTCTGAGTCTAGCAGCAGGGGTTGCCTGCATCCATCGCGCAGACCTTCTCCTGCTGTCAGAGATCACGGGGAACTCTGATCTCTGACAGCCGGGGAAGACCTGCGCGATGGACGCAGAAACCCTCGCTGCTAACTGCACCTCCTCCTGGCTGCAGTGGAAGTTGTGTACGTGAATCGCGTAGAGCTCTACACGCTGCCCGGACTAAGCACCGTGGACTCAGAAGTACCGGTAAGTTGGTGGGGGGGAACAGGAGGATCCAGGTCCCCTGCATTGCTGCAGGGGATCTGGATCTTAGTCTCATAGTCAGACCTAGTTGAGGTCTGATTATAAGACGACCCCGATTATAAGACGAGGGGTATTTTTCAGAGCATTTGCTCTGGAAAAAACCTTGTCTTATAATCAAGCAAATATGGTAATCTGGAGCACCAGCATTGAAATGCCACTCTGTCTTCCTGATATTCCTTTCAACCCCCTATATTCCACTCTGCCTCCCTGATATTTCTTTTAACCCCTATATGCCACTCTGCCTCCCTGATATTCCTTTTAAACTCCTATATGCCACTCTGCCTCCCTGATATTCATTTTAACCCCCTAAATGCCACTCTGCCTCTAGAAAGCCCTTATACTCCCCCCTATATGCCAGTCTTACCCTCCCCCGACTTACCAGTGCTTCCATAGACTTCTCCCCCGTGCGTCAGATTACTTGGTGTGTAGTGGGGGAAGCCGGTGGAGGTTCTGACAACCTCCACTGCTGCTGCCGGCACTTCAAATGAATGAGTACCGGAAGGTCATTTGATGACATAGATGCCACGGCAGCAGAGGAGTTTGCAGACGCCCACCAGCAGCTGCGGAGGATCTGGATCTTAGTCTTGTAATCAGATCTCTATCTGAGGTCTAATTAGAAGATGACCCCGAATATAAGACGATTCTAATTTTTCAGAGCATTTGCCATACCCCATTTACCATAACTGCCCCTAAATTAATTGCATGTACTCCAGATAAATTACCTAATAAATTGGTATGGTTGATGGGGTGTTTCGGGTTAATTTAGGGGCAGTTATGCTTGATGGGGTCTTTAGGGTTCATTTTAGGGGCAGTCATGGTTGATGGGGTGTTAAGAGTTAATTTAATGCTGAGGGTTAATTTAATTAATTTAATAAAGTTAACTTAAGGTACAGTTAGAGGTAAAGGGGGAATCTAAATCCTGGGGGCAGTGATGATTAATGTATTTACCGTATTGGCTCGAATATAGGCCGCACTTTTTCCCCCCACTTTAAGTCTTTAAAGTGGGGATGCGGCCTATATTCGGGGTCTAGCGCCCGACGCCCGGGACATGCAGTTCCGGGCGCCGGGCAGGCAGCAGGGTTAGGATACAGATCCCCCACAGCGGTGCAGGGGACCTGTATCCTACTCTCTGATACGCTCAGACAGCCTCCCCTGCCGGCACTTTCCACGGGGGGAGTGCCGGCACGGGAGGTTGTCTAAGCGCATCGTGCAGACGTTAACTGCCAATGCGCGTACACAGCCTCCGCTGCCGGCACGTCTGCACGATGTGCTTTAGCAATCTCACTTGCCGGGAATTCCCACGGGGGGAGTCCCGGCAAGGGAGATTGTTAAAGCACATCGTGCAGACGTGCCGGCAGCGGAGGTTGTTTATGTGCATCGCCACAGCCGGTGAACGTCCGCACGATGCGTTTTACCTCTGCCCCCAAGACTTACCAGAGCAGACTCCTGGGTGTCTTGCAGGGCCGGTGGGGGACATCTACGCAATACGCATATACAACTTCCGGTGCTGGCACATCCGCTGAGTGCCGGCACCGGAAGTTGTATACGCGTATTGCGTAGATGTCCCCCGCCGGCCCCGCAAGACACCCGGGAGTCTGCTCTGGTAAGTCGGGGGTGGGCAGAGTGGCAGCATTTCTTGGGCGGGAGGAGGAGGACAGTGGCAGCATATCTCGGGGGAGAGAGAATGGCAGCATATCTCGGGGGGGAGGACAGAGTGGCAGCATATCTCGGGGGGGGACAGAGTGGCAGCATATCTCGGGGAGGGGGACAGAGTGGCAGCATGTCTATTAAAAAACGTTTCTTTAAAAAAGCACCCAACTTTTAGGGTGCGGCCTATATACGGGGGCGGCCTATATCCGAGCCAATACGGTATTTATAAAAGTATGGTGATGTTCTATGTAAGATTCGATTCCCTGTAAGATCCGGATCCCTGTAAGATTCGGATCCCTGTAAGATCTGAATCTTTGAACGACTCTCTGCCTTCATTAACATCACTAGAGTAGGTAGGCGGGAGGGTTCATTGACTAATAAAAGGGCCGGGGCCAATCGTTAGTGTGCCTGCACGGAGGGACTGGGAAACAGTAACTCCTGTGAGTCACACTGAGTGATCCGAAGATTCGGATCATAAATCGGATCATTTCAGTCGAAATGATCCGATTCACTTTAATGATCTGAACTTCCCATCACTACTTGGAGGGAGCCAAGCAATATGCCCAGCCCAGTGGGGGTTGGATGAGCTGTTGTTCGGGCCCCCACTGGACAGGGCAATCTGGGGCTGCGGGTGCCTCTGTTAACCAGTGTGCATGTTCCAATTTTTGCTCATAGCTTCCCCAAAACATGCCAAACCTATGCATGTGGGGTATCTTTTATTTTTTGGATTTTGCAGAACACACATTGGTATTTGTTACTGCAGCTGAATATAACCTAGGCAAGAAATCCAAAGCAGCATTACAAGTTTGTTTGCAGAAGATTCATTTTATTTACCACTAACTTTGAAATGATTGGTGGGGAAATGGATGCACAAAAATGACCATAGTGATGCAGCATTCTGTTTTCAGAAACATTTACTTTTATGTAGAGGTTTTCAGATATGTGAGCGCTATTGAAGTTAGTGTCTAAGAATATCACATTTTAAAATATTTTAATATTTGCCTTATCCAAATTTGGGACATGTATATGGATATATTAAGGGATTTTATAAGGGATATATTTATAACTTGTACTAGCTATGAAGAATATATACGAGGTAAAACTGTAAAACACGGAATTATACGTTTTCACTATATGTTCCAATACAGCGGTCCCCAGCCTTTCTGGCACCAGGGGCCGGTTTTGTGGAAGACAATTTTTCCACAAACCAGGGGCGGGGTGTTTTGAGTTTGATTCAAGTGCATTACATTTATTGTGCATTTTGCTTCTATTATTGTTATTATTAATATATTTATTTTCTATTATTATTAATATATTTATTATTTATAATACTCCACAGCACTCCATACCTGGCTGTGTTTAAATATAAAACGAGTAAAGTAAAGCTGCTCCTTCTCTGGTGGCCTGTCTTTCTTCCTCACGGATGCCGCCACACAGAAAAAAAACACAGTGTGGAAAACACAGCCTTCCCATGGAGCACCGTGATCCGTCCGCTGCGCAAGGCAATGCGCACGTAAGTTTTACAGTAGTTGGGGAGCCGCGTCAAGCCCAAAGTAATTGATTGTATAGCAGGCAGCGGCAGGTGGCGATTTTTCTTTGTGCCTAGTGGAGGGCTGGCAGCCTAAGGCCTGGGGGGCAAGCCCACCGTCCATGCCCATCTTTTCCTGATTTTGTAACGCATATTGATATAATGTGATGGCATTGGGAGCTCATCAGTACACTAAAAAAAGTCATCCTACACGGGACGCCTGAAGCCACAATTTAGTGCCACTTTAATAAAATATGCAGATTAAAATAGAATAACACAAAACCTTTACTTTTCCTCTCATTGATTTCTGGGCCTAGAAAGTTGTGTCCTCTTTTGACTACAAATTCAGGAGGGAGTTTTATCTCTGGATAAGTAAAAATTAAATAGTTAAATTTATCCCTACAGTAAGTAAAGTGCCAGGAAACAGATGACGAAATACACACCCCAGGACAGGACCCACCATAGCTGCGGCGGTCGTGCGGCCATTTAGTTAAGATTCAGGACGGCAATTGCCCCCGGCCCAGCTCACCCCTGGTTGTGTCGCTGCCGCCTTGGGTGGAAAAAATGAGCGGTCCAGGACCAGTACACGGCCTGCTGGTCCCCATACACAATCAAGATAAATGTGTGTCTACTAATGTAACATGTCCTTCTTCCTTTTAGTTTTGTGCCCTTTTCTGTTTAATGCATAAAAAAGGAATGAAACAGCAGAGAAGGTCATTTTTCAGTACTTCATTTTCTGTAAACATCATTTTGTACTGCTCAGTTGTTATGCAAGCCCCTGTTGCTGTGGAAACAGGATACTATGAAACAAATCAGCATTCATGTGTAACTAATGGCTTATCAAGGAGGATAAAAGGATTGTGGTTAGCCTAATAGATTGTAAGTGCATAAGAGGCGTGCCGCCTTCTCCTTCTGTACCTAAATGTTTTAACGTGTTAATGTTGTCACCAGGGCCGGCCGGACAATGGAGCCAAGCGGGGCAACTGCTCCAGGCGGCACTTTTGAATGATGGCAAGCCCTTTTTTAAAGCTGAGGAGAGAGAGGGCGCCGAGTGGTTTTCGCCTACCAAGTTGTCAGTACCCGCTCAGCGATAATGGGGGGGGCGGCAATATGTCTTGGGCCGGCCCTGGTTGTCACTTTAAATTCTCTGTTAAATATACAATGGGGCAAAAAAAGTATTTAGTCAGCCACCAATTGTGCAAGTTCTCCCACTTAAAAAGATGAAAGAGGCCTGTAATTTTCACTATAGGTACACTTCAACTATAAGAGACAGAATGGGGGGAAAGAATACAGGAAATCACATTGTAGGATTTCTAATGAATTCATTGGTAAATTCCTCGGTAAAATAAGTATTTGGTCACCTACAAAAAAGCAAGATATCTGGCTGTCACAGACCTGTAACATCTTCTTTAAGAGTCTCCTCTGTCCTCCACTCGTTACCTGTATTAATGGCACCTGTTTGAACTTGTTATCAGTATAAAAGACACCTGTCCACAACCTCAAACAGTCACACGCCAAACCCCACTATGGCCAAGACCGAAGAGCTGTCGAAGGACACCAGAAACAAAATTGTAGACCTGCACTAGGCTGGGAAGACTGAATCTGTAATAGGCAAGCAGCTTGGTGTGAAGAAATCAACTGTGGGAGCAATTATTCGAAAACGGAAGACATACAGGACCACTGATAATCTCCCTCGATCTGGGGCTCCACGCAAGATCTCACCCCATGGTGTCAAAATAATCACAAGAACGGTGAGCAAACATCCCAGAACCACACAGGGGGACCATGTGAATGACCTGCAGAGAGCTGGGACCAAAGTAACAAAGGCTACCATCAGTAACACACTACGCCGCCAGGGACTCAAATCATGCAGTGCCAGACGTGTCCCCCTGCTTAAGCCAGTACTTGTCCGGGCACGTCTGAAGTTTGCTAGAGAGCATTTGGATGATCCAGAAGAGGATTGGGCGAATGTCATATGCATATGGTCAGATGAAACCAAGGTAGAACTTTTTGGTAGAAACTCAACTCGTCGTGTTTGGAGGAGAAAGAATGCTGAGTTGCATCCAAAGAACATCATACCTACGTTGAAGCATGGGGGTGGAAACATCATGCTTTGGGGCTGTTCTTCTGCAAAGGGACCAGGACGACTGATCCGTGTAAAGGAAAGAATGAATGGGGCCATGTATCGTGAGGTTTTGAGTGAAAACCTCCTTCCATCAGCAAGGGCATTGAAGATGAAACGTGGCTGAGTCTTTCAGAATGACAATGATCCCAAACACACCACAACCGGGCAACGAAGGAGTGGCTTCATAAGAAGCATTTCAAGGTCCTGGAGTGGCCTAGCCAGTCTCCAGATCTCAACCCCATGGAAAACCTTTGGAGGGAGTTGAAAGTCTGTGTTGCCCAGCGACAGCCCCAAAACATCACTGCTCTAGAGGAGATCTGCATGGAGGAATGGTCCAAAATACCAGCAACAGTGTGTGAAAACCTTGTGAAGACTTACAGAAAACATTTGACCTCTGTCATTGCCAACAAAGGTATACAACAAAGTATTGATATGAACTTTTGTTATTGATCAAATACTTATTTTCCACCATAATTTGCAAATAAATTCTTTAAATCAGACAATGTGATTTATGGACTTTGTTGTCTCATTCTGTCTCTCATAGTTGAAGTGTACCTATGGTGAAAATTACAGGCTCTCTCATCTTTTTAAGTGGGAGAACTTGCACAATTGGTGGCTGACTAAATACTTTTTTGCCCCACTGTAGTTATTATCACCTATTGTAAAAGCACTATGGGATCTGTTGGTCTTATTACATTACATTTTTTTATATAACGTAATGTTAGCATCCAGGCCAGACTATGTGTTTCTTTTACTCCATGAACAGCAAACATTGATTTCCTAAGCAGCTTTACTTTGAAACATAGACTAAAAGAAAAGTTAAATATTTTGCACTTATCAATTAAAGGAATATTTTTGACGCCCAGTCCCCTAGGAGAGAACAATACATCGTGAAGTAATATAAAAACATGCATTGTTTGCCATGTGAGTATGTAAAAATTATTCCATAACCTTTTTATATTGCTGCATCACTTGGGTGGTTGCAGCACATTGTGCTGAGGGGGGACACAACAGTGGCTAACATTTTTAGATCTAGATTTGCTTGTTAGACTACCATTGCCTGTACATGCGAAGATGTCTATCAAGCAACTTCTCGGCACTAGACCACAACTGACAAGCGTTCATGTTGCAGCTTCTTACTAATGCCCACAGAGGAGGAATGTATCTGTTGTCCTGAAGTGAACAGCATCATGGCACAGACGCAGGAGTCCTGTAATTGCGTGTCTTCTGAGACTTAGTTGTCTTTAGGGTTATTTTAGGGGAAGTTATGGTTGATGGGGTCTTTAGGGTTAATTTAATGCTGAGGACTGAGGGTTAATTTAATTAATTTAATAAAGTTAACTTAAGGTGTAGTTAGAGGTAAAGGGGTGCAAACTTAGGGGAATCTAAATCCTGGGGGCAGTGAAGATTAATCCTGTATTTATTTATAAAAGTATGGTGTCAGTGAGATTCTCTGAATGATTCGAATCTCTAAAGGATTCTAATCTGTAAAGGATTTGAATCTCCAAATGACTCTCTGCCTTCACTGACATCACCAGAGTAGGCAGGCAGGAGGATTCATAGACTCTAACCAAAGGGGTGGGGCTAATCGTCAGTGTGACTGCAGGGAGGGACTGGGAAATTAGTGATGTCCGGATCATGAACGAATCGTTCTTTTGATCCGATTCTTTTCAGTGATCTGGATGAATCGGTTCAGTAGACTGAACTATTCGTTTGTTCAGTTCAGTCTGTGAATTATGCAGTTGTAACCTGATCCTAGAGTGAGTCATCTGCACAGCACTCAGACACAGACTCTGGGATCAGGTTACAGCTCATTAATTCACAGAGTAACTATGACTCATAGATTCAGAGAGTATTTCAGAGATTTGAATCTTCAGAGATTCAAACAAAAAAAAACCTGAATGTTGCAGAATCTTGTAATACCTTTTTTTATTGGACTAACAGTATTTAAAATAATAGACAAGCTTTCGGGAGTCCTCCCTTTATCAAGTCAAAAGCATTTCTGACCACACAAGTGAAAAACACGATATAAAACTAACCAGTACATGTTCTGATACAGGGTTAAAACAACAAGGTAGAGAATTTGCGGACAAAAAAACTTAAGAGGGTCATAAATAGAAAATAGTGGCATATACTGCACAGATAAGGTTGGGGGGGGAGCAGCAGGGGTAAGCATGTAGAAAAAAAAGGCACAGGTTATAAGAAGATTTTATAGTGTGCTAAGAAGCTCAAATCCACATTAAGTCCTCTGTTTTTGGAATCATCAAAAATGTATAATTTTGGCTTCAAATCTCTTTCTTTCTTGGGTGTTTTTGAAATTACCTCTCAGTGTTTTGATTTTAAGGTCATTTATGGAGTGACCTGTTTGATTAAAGTGGTGCCCAACTGGAGAATATGTGGGCGGAAGGCGTGATGACGTGACGCGTGTACGCGGACTTGCGCGCCCCCGTAACATGTTCCGGTACTGGTAGCCTGCTCCCTACCTCGAGAGACCCCGCTGTCGGACGATTTACACGGCCGGACGAGCTCAGTGTCTCCGCCGGCTGCTCATCGCCTGCTGCCTGCCGCCTCTTGTCCTCCGTCCACCAGCCGCCCGCCGCCCCCCGTGCGCTGACTGCTGTCTCCCGTCGGATCCCTGAAGGTGTTCAGGGTAGGATTCTGACGGGTGGGAAATGCGTGGGGTGACGGGGGGAGTGTTTTTTGGCGGGTGTATCTGGCGGGCGGCGATGTGGATCGGGGTTTGGGGTGGTTTTGGCTCCTCTCCGTGCGTAGCAGCACGGTCCTGCACAGGAGTGCAGGTCGTTAAAATGATCAGCCGGCGGGTGAGAGCCCTGTTGTGTTTGGAGGAGTGTACCCAGTAACAGGGTTCTCCAGACCTTGCTGGTTGGCTGGTGGTTGCACTCCTATATATATATATAAAAATTAATGAGAAGACTGAAGACAAAAGAAATAAAAGAAATACAGAGATAAATATCAATTTGGATCTCATACTACTGATTGCAGCTTATATCAATTGAGTTAAATGATTTAATTTTAATATCATCTAACAGCTGTTTAAAAAGAAAAATTTTAAATGCAATATAATGCAGCATAACTTAATTGAATCTTAAGTGGCTTTCAACAAAGATTAACTGCTGAGACCTTGCTGAGATCTTGCTGGTTGGCTGGTGATTGTACCATTATATACATTTAAAAAAATAAATCAGTCTGAAGACAAAAGAAATATAGAGACAAACATCCATTTGGACTTTTCATGACTGATTGCAACTTATACCAACTGAGTTAATTGAGTCAATTTTAATATCATCTAACAGCTGTTTAAAAAGAAAAGTACCAAATGTAGTATAACTTAATTGAATCTTAATTGATCTTCAATAAAGTCTAATCGTTGAGGTAAATCGAAGGAAGGAGGAAGGAAGAGAAGATAAAAAGAAAAAAAAAACAAAATAGGGAAGAGAAGAGAAAAAGAAGAAAAAAAAAGAGAGGGAAACATGGCTCCTAAGAAAGACAAAGAAAAAGCTGCAGATAAAACAAAATCAATCAACGCTTTTTATTCGCCAAAACGGTCTGAATTAGAAACGCCTAGTACAAGGAAATCCCTCGCTGGAGACACTAGAGAAAGAAGATAATTTCCCTTCGAGCCAAGGCCTACATCAGATCTGAATTTACCCGAAGAAGTAATATTACCTCAGGAGATCACTAATCAGTCATTGGGACTAATGTTTGATTCATTATACAATAAATTGAAACAAAAATTCTGCGGACTTAAAGAAAGAAATTGAATATTTAGCTGAAAAAGTGGAAATTCAAGCAAACCAGCTTAATAAAATTCAAGATGAAAATACGAATCTTAGAATCATAAATGGAATAATTGATAAGCGAATTAATTTTCTAGAGAATAAGGTGAATGAAATTGAAGATCGTACAAGACGTAAAAATATTCGCCGTAGAGGAATTTTGGAATGGGTCGAAAATGACCAGATGCATACCTTTTTGGAGCACTTTTTTATTTCAATTATATCTGTAGAGAAACTTGGCTCTAATTATATAGAAAACTTTCATAGATTACGTAAACCTAAAGAGGTGGACTTTTCATCTCCACGGGACGTTATTTTAAGATTTGCAAGCCTACAACTAAAAAATCTTATTGTACAAAGCTTTAGAAAAAATTCGAATTCAATCCCTCAACAATATAATGGCATTAAAATCTTTCCGGATCTTTCTTTTGCTACGCGACAATCAAGAAGAAATTTTTTTCATCTGACACAAATACTTAAGAAAAATGGAATAAGATATAAATGGACATTTCCTACAGCAATATTAGTTTTTTTACAAGGAAAATTCGTATCTCTTGAAGGATCCAGAGACATTACAAGAAAAGATCACACTATGGAATCTGGACTAATATATATATATATAATTATTTTTTTTTTTTCTGTATTTTGACACTTTAATTATTGTCATGGAAATATGATATTATGAATTGCACCTTGATACACTTACACTCACATTGAATTTATAGACATATGTGCTTGACTTACAATAGTTGTTAATTATAATTCAGGAAATTTAATTTTATACAAGTATCTAGTCAAGCAAATAAGAATAGTAGGTAACTATAACAGATAAGCACTATTTTTGGCACTTGATTAATATATCCTATATAATGAGAGGATATATATTGGTTTAATAGATAATTTAAAACTGTAGCTTTAAAAAGCACAATGTTTTTTTTTTGTTTTTTTTTAAATATGATAATAAGAACTGCACTCTGATACACTTATACCTATACTGAATTCATAGATATATGTGCTTGATTTATAATAGTCTTTAACTATACTTTGGGTAATTAATTAAACAATTCAAGCATATAAGAATACTATATAAGCACATTAGTGTCACGCACAGCGTAAAGTAGAACCTGTAATCAGGTAGAGCAGCGTGTGCAAGTCCAATAGACAGAACACCAAAGTCCAGTACAGAATAGCCAATGAGCAAGCCAAGGTCAGGAAGCCAGAAGTCAGGATCGTTGCAGGGTAAGCCGAGGTCAGGAAGCCAGAAGTCAGGATCGTCGTGAGGAAAGCCAGAGTCAAACGCCAGGAAATCGGAAACAGGAACAAGCCGGGTCGGTAACGGGAAATCAACAGGAACGCGTACTGAGAAGACACTATGCAAGATAGGTACAAACATCAGAAGGCAAAGCTGGAAGGTTTCTGAGGCTCTTAAATAGGGAGAGGAAGTCCAGGCATCAATTAACGAATTCTCGCCAAAAATTCAAAGTGCTGTTACGTCACTTCCGGTTCGTGGCCATCTTGGGATTGGTGAGATCGTAAAATCCTAAAAAGAGGGGTAGTACAGGCTGGCGCCGCTAGGTGGCGTGCAGAGGACCGCGTGCACGCAGCAGGACCGGACCTGGCTCCAGCAGTGGACGGCTGACACGTGGAGTTGCGAGGTCTTCCCCTTCCTCGCGGCGGGGGAGGCTGTCTCGCAGAGGCAGGAGGTCTCCCTCTCCTCCGCGGCGGTTGCGGCTGCTGCGGTAAGGCGGGAGGTCTCCCCCTTGTCTGCGGCGGCTGAGGTTTTGCCAATAAAACGTGGAGCCAATTTCATTGAAGGAACCCTGAGTTTGAGATACCGGGTATACAACCAGACCCTCTCTCCAGGCAAATACGCAGGAGCACTGGAGCGTCTTTTGTTTGCCTGATGCTCCTGACGCCTGCCCGCCTGTTGCAATGCTTCTAGTACTGAAGACCACGTGGACCGTATGGTAGCCAATCTCTCCTGTAATTCTGGAACCGCAGAGGCAGGGAACGTTCCGGGAAAGGACTGTGGATGCAGACCATACAAACAGAAGAATGACGACACTCCTGTGGACTCCTGTACGGAGTTGTTACGGGCAAACTCAGCGAAAGGTAGCAGATTAACCCAATTGTCCTGGTGGTTATTGACAAACAGGCGTAAATACTGTTGATTAGCCCTCTCCGCTGCTCCGTTGGACTGTGGATGATACGCGGACGAGTAATACCCAAGGCCTTAGTGAATTCACGCCAGAAGCGTGCTACGAATTGTGAACCTCGGTCAGAGACAATCTCGGTGGGTAATCCATGGAGACGGACGATCTCGCGTATAAAAACTTCGGCCAACATGGCAGCAGAGGGCAATTTTTTCAACGGGATCATATGAGCCATCTTGGAAAAGCGATCAACAACCATAAGGATAACAGTATGACCTCTGGAGTTCGGTAAGTCCACAATAAAGTCCATGGCTATGTGCGTCCACGGAGTCGAAGGAAGAGACAGAGGATGCAACAGGCCAGCAGGCAGTCTCTTGGAAGACTTGTTAGCTGCACACTTGGTACAGGACTGGACGAATAGGACAACGTCCTTGCCCCAATTCGGCCACCAAAAAGTTCTGGAGACAAGCTCCTTAGTGCGAGTAATTCCCGGAAGTCCCGCCGTCCTGGAACCATGAGAAAGACGGAGGACTCGAGACCGGAAACGAACAGGAACAAACAACTTGCCAACAGGTAGAGACACCGGAGCTTGAGTTTGCATACTGGCAATACGATCCAACAGGGGAGTACGACAGGTAAGTCGGATAGCAGCCATGACCTTGGTCGCAGGAACGATTGCCTCGGGTTCGTGACACTCCTGGACAGTAGGTCAAAACAAAGGGAAATCGTGACAGGAACAAGGACCATCTTGCTTGCCGAGGATTGAGACATATTGTGGTCTCGATGTACTGTAGGTTCTTATGATCCGTTAAGATCAAGGTAGGAACTTGTACCCCCTCCAGCAGATGTCGCCACTCCTCCAGGGCAAGTATAACCGCCAACAGTTCCTTGTTGCCGATGTCATAATTCCTCTCCGCAGAAGAAAATCTCCTGGAGAAAAAACCACACGGGTGTAGTGGCCCACTATACGAGGCCCTCTAGGATAGGACAGCCCTCATGCCCGTCTCTGATGCATCCACCTCCAGGACAAACGGTAAAAGGGGATCCGGATGTCGCAGTACCGGAGCAGTAGTAAACCTCTCCCTCAACTGGTCAAAAGCGGAGACGGCAGCGGGCGGCCATTCGATGGTATTGGCCCCTTTCTTGGTCAGGGCCGTCAGAGGAGCAGCAATCTTAGAATAGTCTCTGATAAAACGTCTGTAATAGTTGGCAAACCCCAGAAAGCGTTGTAACGGTTTCAGATCCACAGGCTGCGGCCAGTCCTTGATAGCCTGTACTTTGGAAGGGTCCATCTCAAATCTCTCCGGGGAAATGACATACCCCAAAAACATGACCTTGCGGACCTCGAAATCGCATTTCTCCAGCTTGGCGTAGAGCCCATGTTGCCGTAGTCGGTGTAGTACTTTAGCTACCTGCGTGCGATGAGTCGAGAGATCCGAAGAATAAATCAAAATGTCATCTAAATACACCACGACAAAATGTTGCAGGAAGTCTCTGAGACAGTCGTTAATGAACTCCTGGAAAACAGCTGGCGCATTGCATAACCCGAAAGGCATCACTGTATACTCGTAATGTCCCGACCGTGTATTAAAAGCCGTCTTCCACTCATCGTCGCCATGAATTCTAACAAGGTTGTAAGCCCCCCGAAGATCCAGCTTGGTATAGATGGTAGCTCCGCGCAAACGGTCAAACAGTTCGGAGATCAATGGAATGGGGTACGTGTTACGTCTCGTAATTCTGTTAAGGCCCCTGTAGTCGATGCATGGGCAAGGCTCTCCATTCTTCTTCTTTACAAAAAAAAATCCTGCTCCTGCGGGCGACGTAGATCGGCGAATAAATCCCCGACGAAGATTCTCCTCAATATACGTCTCCATGGCTTTAGTTTCAGGAACAGAGAGCGGATAAACCCGACCTCTGGGTGGCATGGTACCAGGAAGCAGATCGATGGGACAGTCGTATGGTCAGTGCGGAGGTAGTTTCTCCGCCTCCTTCTTGTCGAAAACGTCCGCGAAACACCAATACGGCTCAGGCAGAAGTGAAGTCCCGATGGAGTTCAGTGCCACCGACGTAGTCCTCAGGGGTGAGAGGCAATGATCCTTGCAGGAACTGCTCCAAGCCGTAATTTGGTTGGTACACCAGTCAATAGAGGGGTTGTGACTACGCAGCCAAGGATACCCCAATATAATCGGAACAGACGGGGAACGGATTAGCAACAACTGCAACGGTTCGCTGTGAACCACTCCCACAGAGAGGGTAAGTGGAGTCGTGTGAAGAGTTATGTGCTCTTGAAGAAGAGGCCTCCCATCGATAGCCTCCACGGATAACGGATTGGGTAGGGGGAGGGTGGGGACCAGAAACCGGCTACAAAACTCAGAGTCAATAAAGTTGCCGGTGGCGCCGGAATCCAGAAAGGCCATGGTGTTCACGGAACCCCTAGACCAGACTAGTCGAACCGGAACTATCATGCGGGTGATCTTGGTTTCAGGGGATGGTCTAATCACACCTATAGTAGGTCCCCTCAGCCTACCTAGGTGCGGGCGTTTCTCGGCCTCTTAGAACAGTTCTTGAGAAAATGCCCCGACAGACCACAATACAGGCATAATGCTTCTCTTCTCCTCCTGCTCTTCTCATGCTCAGAGAGTCTAGCTGCCCCCAGCTGCATAGGTTCCTCCGCAGAATCTGACAAAGTGGGTGAGGACAGAACTTGGGAAAAATGACGTACAGTGTCCCTCACTCCCCTCTCCTGTCGTCTCAGGCTCTCACGTTGAACTTGTCTTTCACGAAGACGCAAGTCCAGCTGGGAGACGTACTGTATTACCGCATCCAGGTCTGTAGGAAGGTCTCTAGCCGCGATCTCATCCTTGAGGGATTCAGATAGTCCATTCAGGAATGTGGCGACTAGAGCCTCATTGGTCCAGTTGACCTCCGCCATCAGGGTGCGGCATTCGATGGAATACTCCTGAAGAGAACGGGAACCTTGGCGGATAGAGAACAGGGATGCGGATGCCGTACTCCTCCTTCCAGGAACGTCAAACACCGAACGCAGACTTGAGACGAATTCCGAGTAGGACTGAACTGGAGGAGCATTTCTTTCCCATAGTGGAGAGGCCCAAGCCAGTGCTTTGCCCGTGAGTAACGAAATTACATAGCCCACCTTAGCCCGTTCAGTAGGGAAGGCATAAGGCGAAAGTTCAAAATGTATCTCGCACTGGTTCAGGAACCCTCTGCATGCTGCTGGCTCCCCATCATAACGTTGGGGGGGAGGTAGATGAGCGGGCACAGAATGAATAGGTGCAGGCGGTGGTGGATGAACCGCAATTGCCGGAGGACCTTGTAGCGCTGGGTCGGTGCGTTGCAACAACGTCTGGAGAGCTTGGGCAAACTGATCCAGACGGTGATCCATCCCATCCAAACGATCCTCCGTGGAGCTCTGCTGTCCTACCGATGCAGGTCTCATATTGGCCTTCTGATTCTGTCACGCACAGCGTAAAGTAGAACCTGTAATCAGGTAGAGCAGCGTGTGCAAGTCCAATAGACAGAACACCAAAGTCCAGTACAGAATAGCCAATGAGCAAGCCAAGGTCAGGAAGCCAGAAGTCAGGATCGTTGCAGGGTAAGCCGAGGTCAGGAAGCCAGAAGTCAGGATCGTCATGAGGAAAGCCAGAGTCAAACGCCAGGAAATCGGAAACAGGAACAAGCCGGGTCGGTAACGGGAAATCAACAGGAACGTGTACTGAGAAGACACTATGCAAGATAGGTACAACCATCAGAAGGCAAAGCTGGAAGGTTTCTGAGGCTCTTAAATAGGCAGAGGAAGTCCAGGCATCAATTAACGAATTCCCGCCAAAAATTCAAAGTGCTGTTACGTCACTTCCGGTTCGCGGCCATTTTGGGATTGGCGAGATCGTAAAATCCTAAAAGGAGCGGTAGTACCGGCTGGCGCCACTAGGTGGCGTGCAGAGGACCGCGTGCACGCAGCAGGACCAGACCTGGCTCCAGCAGTGGACGGCTGACGCGTGGAGTTGCGAGGTCTTCCCCTTCCTCGCGGCGGCGGAGGCTGTCTCGCAGAGGCGGGAGGTCTCCCTCTCCTCCGCGGCGGTTGCGGCTGCTGCGGTAAGGCGGGAGGTCTCCCCCTTCTCCGCGGCGGCTGAGGCTGCTGTGCCGAGGCGGGAGGTCTCTCTCTTCTCCGCGGCGGTTGCAGCTGCTGCGGCAAGGCGGGGGGTCTCCCTCTTCTCCGCGGTGGTCTGAGGACCCAGAGGCACCGGCAGCCAGGTATGTGACAATTAGACAAGCACTATTTCTGGCACCTGATTAACTGATCCTATATATTGAGAAGATATAAATTAGTATAGGAGATAATTAAAGCTACAGTTTTAAATGCATAATTAAATGGGGAATAATTATCCCCTTTTTCCCTCATAGGACTATTTTGTTTTTTTTAATATTGGCACTTCGACACGTAACAATTTATCAGTAATATTGTGGTAAAATTTAGCTGAACTTATTTAATAATTACAAAAAGGAAAGAGAAGGAAAGGGAAAGAGTGTAAAGAAAGGGAAAGGGAGAGGAAAGGAAAGGAAAAGGAAAGGGAAAGAAAGAAGGAAAAAAAAGGAATAAGCTCTTAACTATATTTAATAAATAATTTCTATATAAATATATTTGTTGGCACTTGACACTTTAAAGAATTATTTCTGTGGAAATAAGATATTATGTAATGCACCCTTACACATTATATATTTATGCCGATTCCATAGATATTTGTACTCGATATATAATAGTTCCCACCAAACACTTCTGGTTAATATTATTCTTGGCATTTGATTATTACTCTCTATTTACTGAGAAGATATACATCAGTGAGATAATTAAATTTATAGTATTAAATATATAATCAATTTTAATATTGGGAATTATTTTTATTCCCCTCTTTCCTCACAGAAATATATCGCTTTTGATAATTCAGACATGCTGACATTTTAACATTTCAAAGAAGAACTATCCCTTTGGGGAATATGATATTATGAAATGTACTTTGATATATATTACAAATTAATATTGAGTCCATAGATACTAGTACACGATATATAGTAAACTTGTAATAATAATGCGGGTAACCCAGTTAAATCTAATAAGTATACAAACTATGAATAAGGACCTAATAACCATATTTAACAAGTATTATCTTTTTACGGTAGCTCATTTGTAATGGTTATTGAGTGTTGGTATGTATGGTGGTTAATGTGTGTATGTAGTGGGGGAAGACCTTTAAGATGGCGAAAGAATTGGGGAGGAAACGTTTACTCGAATGTCACTTAGAATAGCTACCCAGAATGTCAAGGGCCTAAACACACCACAGAAAAGAGGCTGCCTATATAGATACCTATTAGAGAATAAAATAGACATAATGTTCCTACAGGAGACTCATTGGAAGGAACACCCTCAAAAAATATGGAAATGTAATAAATATAAAGATATCTATACGGCATGTTTCCTCGGCCAGAGTAAAAGAGGCGTTGCACTATTATTTTCCAACAAGCTTAAGTTAGAGTTAATACACGAAATAGTTGATATTAATGGTAGATACCAAATTGTTAGTATAAAAATCAACGCTATATTGTATACCCTTTTGAATATATATGCGCCGAACCAATCACCTCTTAGATTTTTGAAGAATCTTTTCTTAAAATTGGAAAACTACACTATAGGAACCTTAATTTGTGGAGGTGATTTTAATTGTGTGATTGACCCTAGAATTGATAAAAGTTATACTCAAATAAAGAAACTTGATATACATCTTCACGACACTTCGACATCTCTACAAAAAATATTAACACAATATACACTTTATGATTGTTGGAGAGTTCTACATCCGACTGAAAGGGATTATTCCTTTTATTCAAACGTACACCAAACATACTCTCGCATAGACTATTTTTTAATGAAACCACAGACATTAAGTCGCATTATCAAAATAGAGCTAGGCCTAATCAAAAACAACCATGCCCCTGTTTTTATGGAGATAAAAAATAATGAGCTATATAAACCACGTACAAAATGGAGACTAAATGAAAGTCTGTTAAATAATGAAAAAATTTAGATTATCTTCAAAAAGAGCTAGAAACATTCATAATACACAACGACAATAATGAAGTATCTCCAGGGACTATATGGTGCGCTCTTAAGTGCTATATGAGAGGTGTTCTTATAAAATTAGGTGTAGAGAAGAAAAAGAGAAATAATAATCTTTCCATCAATGAACTATATATACAACTATCTACATTAGAAAGAGAAAATAAATTAATATTTGATCAAAAATGCTTAGATAAAATTCTCGAAATTAGGGCAGAAATAAAAATAAGAACCTATGAGAAAGTGAACCAAGCTATTATTAAATTAAAACAAAGGTGGTATTACGGCAATAATAGAACAGGGAAGCTTCTAACTAAAAAACTACAATGAAACAATGAGATAAAGACAATTAAGAAGATAGTAGTAGGCAACAAACAATTTCTAGATCCAATAAGCATAGCCAATGCTCTTGGAAAATTCTATAGTGCACTATATAATATTCCGACCGAGAAAGATAAAAATAAATTAGACATAGTGAAGTTTTTAGATAAACTAAACTTACCAAAATTATCTAATTCAGATTTAGAAATAATAAATAAGCCTATATCACTTTTTGAAATAGAAGAAATAATCAATAATCAAAAGTTAGATAAAGCTCCTGGTCCAGATGGTTTTCCATCCACATTTTATAAAAAAATTTAAAAAAACTATATCGCCATTATTAATGAATTTATTTTCAACTTCATTGGAGACAAATAAATTCCCGGCAGAGATGCTCAAAGTTGATATATTTCCTAAATTGAAACCAATGAAAGATCCTACGATTCCCTACGATTATAGGGAATTATAGACCTATATCCCTAATTAATAATGATATAAAAAAATTTCTAAGATAATAGCTAATAGATTAAATCAATTTATTCCGAAATTGATCAACGCAGATCAAGTTGGATTTGTTCTTAAAAGAAATCCTGTCGATAACACCCGTAGACTATTAAATATAATACATAAGATCAAAATGCAACAGCTTGGAGTAGTACTAATGGCAAGCGATGCTGAAAAACCATTCGATAGAGTAAGCTGGGACTTCCTTGATAAAGTACTGGATACATTTGGTATACTGGGCACTATTAAAACCAACATTATGAGTCTTTATACCAATCCCACAGCTAGAGTAATAGGACCTCTATCCCAATCACAAGACTTTAATATAAAGAATGGCACTCGACAAGGTTGCCCACTGGCTCCATTATTATAGATAAGACAAAATTCAGAAATATCGGGTATATCAACTTCCGATATAGAACACAAAATAGTACTCTACGCAGACGATATTCTACTGACATTAACAAATCCAACTTCATCCATTCCAGCTTTACTACGCACAATTGATACTTATAGTAAATATTCTAATTATAAGATAAATTTACACAAAACACAAGTACTTAACGCAAATTTGACTAGTAATGAGCTGGAGACGCTGAGTTATAATTATAAATTTAATTGGAATAATAGGTCTATTGATTATTTAGGAATTAAGCTAGCCATGGATATTGAAAGCATTATAGATATTAATTATATGAGTCTATTTAATGAGATCAGAGAGAAACTGAATAAATGGAGAAGCCTTGAAATTTCATGGCTAGGACGAGTAAACACCATAAACTCATATGTCATTCCTAAGTTATTATACCTCTTTAGGATAATACCTCTAAGAGTTAAAGCTAGAATACTTCATAATTTCCAAAAACTTTTTGCTGATCACATATGGGCTGGGAAAAACCCCAGAATATCACAACGTATACTTAAACTTAATAAGAAAGAAGGAGGTATATCCTACCCAGATGTTGCAAAATTACACGAAGCATCTATGTTAATGCATGCTCTCGCATGGTTTAACCCTGATTCCAAAGTATTTGCCTGGTATGGGATTGAATTAACATATTTGGCTCCTCGTCAGCCATCACAAATCTTCTGGGCTAATACAAAGAGAATTTTACATCTATCGATTGATAATCAGGTAATTGTAGATGCATTGATTTCTTTGAAAAAATTTAAGACCACATTTAAATTAACGCAAGCAATCTCTATGAATTCCCCTATAGTCATAGCTAAATATGATATAGATAATATGGATACAACAATATGGACTAACGCCGGCATGATTTATATGTCGGATATAATGAATAATGGAAATACTATTCCGTTTAGGGATTTGCAAACTAAATATAACAACCAAAATAGATATTTGTTTTCATACATGAGGCTGAAAAACTATATATCTAAGAAGTCCCTATTACCACCAAACCATCAAATTAATAGGCTATTAAATAACCTACAGAGAAAAGGACAGCTCTCAAGAATATTGTCTTTAAGCAAAGAATCTAGCGCTAGGGAAAAATATCTCCCCATATTGAAATGGGAAAATTCAATAGGAAATGTATATGACATGGAAGATTGGCTTAAAGGGTTACTAATAGTCGTACGGAATACCCATTGTATATCGCTGGTAGAACTTCATTATAAAATAATGTACCAATGGTATTTAGTTCCAACAAGATTACACAAGATATCTAAAGCAATTTCGAACTCCTGCTGGAGATGTCAGAAGGATGTAGGCGATATGCTGCACATATGGTGGGACTGCCCGATGCTTGATTCTTTAAAGGGAAACCTTAATAATATGTTATCTAGGATGTTAAACATAAAACAATTAATTACAGTGGAATCTTTTCTATTTAATATTAATTTTCCGGCAGTGAGCAAGGTACAAAAAAATCTTAATTTCTCAGCTGTATTTAGCAGCTAAAATATGTATCGCAAGGAAATGGAAACAATCAGAAATAATAGATTGGAGAGATGTCGTTGCACAGGTCAAATACCAAAACAAGATGGAACAAGGCTTCTTAGTTTCTAGAGGCCAACATAATGCATATGATCAAATATGGAGACCGTGGGAAAATTTCTATAGTGATATGATAGATTAGACGCTCCCCTGTGGGAAATCTTTCACCTAATACAACCTAATGTCTACCCCAAGCCTATGTGAAAGTGTGAATGAGTGAGGTATGTATGTACAACTTGAACATTTTATGTAAAGTTGGCAATAATGATTATAATGAATAGTAATCTTCCTATAAATGGTAGAAAGTACAGTAATTATTTTTTCTGCTGTAATTTTATGGTATCTACGGAAGAATTTTTTTTTGATGTTTAAAAATGTGAACATTTTTAATAAATAATAAAAAAATTAAAAAAAAGTGGTGCCCAACTGGAGTGCAATAGTTTTCTTCATCATGATGGTTGATGGAGTATCTGTGCAGATTCATCCTTTTATTCAGTTGTTGGCAGGTTTCACCGATGTAACACCCTATTGTACATTTGGTGCATTGAATCATGTATACAAAAGTGCATGAGTATGATCCTTTAGTGTTGTATGTCTTGTTGTGGGTGGCTGTGTTGCTGGTACAGATGTGTTGGCAGAGTTGACATCGAGCTTTGTTGCATGGTTTGGTTCCATTATCTGTGTGTGTTTAAGTATGTAGTTTCCTACTAACCAGCTTTTGTTTAAGATTAGCTGGTTGTCTGAAGGACATAACCAGAGTAGGCAGCCAGGAGATTTCATAGACTCTAATGAAAGGGGCGGGGCCAATCGTCAGTGTGACTGCAGGGAGGGACTGGGAAATAGTAACTCCTGTGAGTCACACTGAGTGATCCGAAGAATTGGATCATGAATCGGATAATTTCAATGAACGACTCGAAATGATCCGATTCGCTTTACTGATCCGAACTTTCCATCACTAAGAGATATGTTTTTTTAATGTTTTCTTCACAAAAGAAAACATTTGGCACTTTCAGAGGGCCATTCTAATAATTTTATAGGTAATCCGTTTATTTATAGCAAATGGTTACATTGCACACCATGTCATGTATGGCAATCCAGCACCATATTCTGATCTCCAAGAGGTTTTCAGTTTGGGGGAATATGCTTATAATGTTATATAATGTTATATATATATATATATGTTATCGTAGGTGAGTACCTTGTGAAACTAAACAATTCATTATACAGTTACTATTTAGGCAATGTTTTCCAAACTAATACACATTTTTTTTTGTAAAACGAAAGGACAATAGCAAAAGGCTAAAAAAACTGGGTGGGAGCTCCTCTTTAAGCACCATTGACTGCAAGGTGAATTATGTCTGGTCTCTGCTTTCCATTTCTTCATGCATTCTTATATGCTGAAAGAAAGCATGTGATGAGAGCCATTTCTGAAAGTTTTACCTTGTACTTATCTGCTACAGCCACACTGTGGGACACCTGCAGTGGGAACAGAAAGTAAAATAAAAATGTGACAGCAACTGACCTGGAAGTTCTTTATTCTTCATATACCTATTACATGCCCATGGCATTGAAGGTGTAAACAGGGATTGCTGTCATAGAACGATCAAACCAGCAATTAAACCAGCAATTATGGAGTTAGCGCTGCAAAGTCATTTTCATGAAATCATGAGATCAAGGTCTTCCCTCCACACAGAGCAGCTTTTTCAGCTGCTAAAAGCCACCGATGAAGCTAAGGGGGGAAAATAGGGGAAAACAAAGACCTACCTCAATTTGGGCACTAACTAAACCCGACTAACCAGCAGTGAAATAAACTGATAAAATAATACTGCAGCTCAATCTAGCATTACTGCAGGCTGGGCTTTAAGGCCTACTTTTTAGGCACAGTCACAATGCTTATAAATATATTGATGCATATTATTGTTCAGGAGAATTGGTATTGTTTGGAGTATTGTTTTAAATTATTAAATTTTTCGATAGGAACATCCTTTATAAACTGTCCTCTTAGGGTCATCTATCCTCTTGTTTTTTCCATTTAATATTACATTAATATGTATAAAAAAACACACATATACTTTTACTTTTGTATCCCTGTATTGCATACTGTATTACTCACTGTAATATATATATATATATATATATATATATATATAAAACAGTGTAAATAACCTTTTTAATTTATTAACATTTTCCTCACAGAATGATATATGTGAAAGTATGCCTAAGGGACACTTTTTAAGCACCTAACACTGTGGATTAAACACCTGAGCAATTTTACTTGTTTCCATGGCTCCCAGGTAACCTAACTGATCTCTGACTTTTGTTTATAGGAACAGGAAACAGGTATTTCTACCTGTAAGAGTGAAGGAAGGCACAATAACAGAGGTGAGGTTTTGGAGGAGTGTTACTAACCGGAATTATTTAGTGTTAACCGAGGTTTAGGATAAAGGACAACCACGCAATTTTCACTTTAGGAGACATGGGTTTCAAATCTGCAGCATATTTATATATTTCCTAACTCTAGCAACTCATTTTAACAGCAGCTGTTTAGGCTGGAAAGCACAAGGATTATGAATAGCAAGAGACAAACCCACAGAAATCCCAGGAGAGCAGATAACAGGTGTAAGTCTAAAGGTTGAATTCACAAAGGGAGACTACTGGATATTATTCAACTCTTTACTAATATCACAGTTGTTGGAAACCTGTTTTCACTTACAGAGAACTCTTTTATCTCATGGAAGCAGCACAGTCATCCTGTTAATAATTTACTAAAATGGCCAACCCCATATCCCGATGAAGTCATTATATGCAGGTAAGGAAGCACCTGGATATTTTGCAGTACAGAGTGTGTGAAGCATGTGAACTTTGATCCAAAGCTTGGATTATCGAGCACCACCATTCTACTACTCTCACCATCATGGCTCTTAGCCGAGCAGGACTTGGGCGCTGTTCCTGTTGCTTTTGGTTAGCAGTAGCCTTTGATGTCTTTGGTTTGGCCATTCTCCTTATTGGGGTCTTCGCCAATGTCTTCTTCTATGACTTTCTCATCTATGCTGGGGCTATTGTTATTTTCCTTAGCTTAATCTGGTGGGTGTTCTGGTATACTGGTAACATTGAGGTACCCCCAGAGGAGCTAGCTGATGATGTGGGACTCAGTAAAAAAGGGGTGTTGGGGCTGGTGAGAACACTATCTGGACGCCTATCCAGCAGCTTCAGAAGAAGCCGTGGACAAAGACCACCAAGACAGGGGTGGAGAGAAAGCCCAGCCCCTAGGCAGAATAAACTGGAAACACCAGTAATAGTGCCAATGACACAGCATCTAAACAGTGTGTCAGCCTCCATAGAGAGACAACGAAAGGACATGGCTTCTCACCGCACCATCCAAACATCTCCCATATAACGACAGCCACTTCCAGGTAAGAAATTGTAAAATGTACTAATGTAACATAGAACAGCTCAGTTGACAACTAGTAAATAAAAACTGCTTAGAGTGTATCAAAGTGAACATTTCAGTTATGCTTCCCTCAAAATTTACAATTAATTGCCACTGCAAATAACTTTGTGTACCACGGATTAAAAATGTTCTTTACAAAACCTGTTTATATATATATATATATATTTTCACCAATCACCAAAAAGATACTGAAATCTTTATCAAATTAACTATTGTGCTTATTGTTATTGACTTCACTAGGTTTACTAATTCAAAACTTCAAAATAACAACTCTAGTGTTATATTACCAGACATTAAAGAGTGAATTATCCCTGACAAAAACAGCGTGTGTAATGTGTACACCATGTAATCTGTGTCAACGTAACTACAAGGCTTTATCATTAGCTGGCACTAGCAGTTTCTTACAAGCATGTAGTGTCTATTTTCTCATTATTACATTACAGTTATGTATATAGCGCAAGCAGATTCCATAGCGCTGTTACAATGAGCATGCATATATGCTAATTTGTTGCATGCAGCCTTTTTTTTAAATTATATTTTAAAGAACATATGAAATATTTGTTGTCTTGTACAGTTTTCTATTTGTATTCACTATTTCCTTGTCCTCTTAAAAAAGTGTAAACATGGTGAACAAGATTGCGAAACATGAGGACATACACATTGCAAGTGTTTAATTTTTCGGTTCCTAAGCCATACAGAAAGCAAACAAATACATTTATAATGTATTAAGGCACTAAAATAATTTTACATCTGAAGGTATAACTGTCCCACGAGATACTTTCATTTTAAAAAAAAACATTTACTTATACTACAGTATACACGTTTGCTATTAGATATAAAAGGAAACAAACACGTCTATCACCAATGTCACTTGGCTTGGTAAAAACCAGACAGAAACCATTCTAGAAAAGCATGAATTCTGTTTTTCCATTAAGAGGAACAGAAATAATTCTGATATTTAGAGACAACTGTCAGGAGGTAGCCATTAGGTAAGTAACACAGCAGCATTTTCAACCACTCTCTTATTTGGCTCTCTTCTCTCTCTTTTGCCCCTCTCCCCATTCAACCATCTGTTTACTAACTGTATACCCTTTTCAATATCACTCACATATTGTAGCTTAACTAAGTGTACTAATTAAAATATCCATAGCTTTCATTTGGCAATACACATAATTGTTTAGGAGATTTTTAGTTCAAACGTTCATCTCCTGGAAGCTGTGAACCGTGTCCTTAAATTTTCTACCCTCTTTTCATCCACCTATACAAAAGCTTTGTAAACATTTATTTTTATACAAGTAAATGTATAATGTATTAAGGACCTAAGAGTCTTTAAATAATAATTTTAGAACTGAAAGTATAGCTGTTCCACAAGATACATTCATTTAAAAACATTTACTTTACTAATATGTTTTACCACATAAACATTTGCTATTAGAAATAAAAGGAAACAAACACATGTATCACCAGTAATGTCACTTGGCTTGGTACTGCTACTAAAGAAAAACATAAAGAATTGATTGATTGATTGATTTAATTAAACTGCCAGCACCTCCAGGCAGGAGGAGTCGTAGGGTTTTAGGTCACAATGTATGTTCTTGTTGGTTGTTGAGCCGCCGCCTTCTTCCCTTGCTTCACTTACTGTTCCTTTCCCTCCATGTCGTGTGGCCTTGTGTGCCCAGTAACGTTGTCTTGAAGCTGATGGCAGTTCTAGGTCAGTTTAGATTAGACTAAGTGCCTTGTTCTTAACACCCCTGTGCTATGTGGTATACATAATATTATGTTGTGCCCTACATTATATATTTTTGTGAATTTGTCCTAATATGTACAGGACAGTCTTGACCAGGAGTTATATGCCACTTTCCAACAGTCCTGTCCAATGTCACAAGAACTGACATTTCATTGGCTGCACATATGCAGCACCTGTTTTACAGTTTTGTTTTAATGTTTTCCTATAGTTGCCAGGTTTCTGGCTGGGAGATCCTGACTTTGACTCTCACGTTTTCTTTACAGGTAGAACGCCATGCAGCTTCCACTTTCTAATGACCATAACATATTACCAATGAAGCAGCTTCTTTTTAGCTGATCCTGTCACTACCACCATGGGTACCATATTCCTTTTGAGTAGTGTAGGCAACTACAGAAAATACACTGGTGCAAGCAAGCAGCAAGTTGGGGCTACTTGCCACCAGGGGCTCTAGTGCAAATGAACCACTGCTAATGATTTTTTTTAAAACCCATGTCTTTAAATCTTCCAATATCCTGTAGCTAGATTACAGCCTGACTTACCAGGGCCCCAACTACATTGTAGCTGGATAGTCACAACAACCTAATACCAAGCAGTGGGTACCACCACCTGTGATGTCAATGCCAACCACACTGTATGCAAACACTCCCCATTGATCACACACCACATGTATGGATACAGACATCCAGGTGGGGAATTTTAACCCATCAATTGCCCAGGTGGCACACATGGACAATGGGCCAGCCATATTATGGTCTGGCCCATTGGACATGACTCAATGGACATGACTCACGACACTTTGGGGCACAAATTCCACCAACTCTATATTCGAGCTCCCCATCCACTCAGGAGGACCGAGCTGGAATAATCAAGGGCAATATGTATCAATTGCTCCAGAGCCCCAGAGTGGTAGGAGGTCAGGCCCTCCACCCCATCCTGCAGAAGAATTCCTTGATTTATAGTAGCCCGAGCTTCTGCTCTGTCATAAACCAAACTCCAAATGAGCTTTGGTTTCATGTAAGGGACTGTCAGACGCTAGCAGAGAGGAGACAAAGCTACAGCAAATATGTGTATTACTTGATTAATCTAGTGCAGAGCCAGTTCCTCTCTCCCAGTATCCATCTGCACCCAGTGGGAAGGCTTTATGGCACAGAGTGTGCTCTGATTAGCTCAGTCTCCTTCTTCTTCTCTTGCTTCACTGTCCTCCCTTTGCTTCTCTTTCATCTTAAACAGACTTCTGTATCTAGTCACAGGCTGCACCCTTTTGGTGAGAGGTCTCCAGCCCTAGACAGCAGTAAAATGTCTTGATTTGCAATGGCAACTTCGGGTCAATTTAGAGTAGTTTACATACTTATTTTTCCACTATATTGCACCCCATTATATTATTTGCCAATTGTCCTAATATGAATGGGAGACAGGCTTGATCACGAGTTATTTGCCACTTGCCAAAAGTCATGCGCAGTATCACAACAGATTGGCAATTCATTGGTTGCATATGTGCAGTGCATATTTTCCAGTGAAAACGGTTTGCACATGTATAGTATAGATGAGGTGGGACATGCCAACAATCTGGAATTTCCCTGGACAGTCCCATTTTTGGGGGGCCCTGTCTCATCAAATTTGGGACTGTCCCGGCAGAAAGATACTGCTTATGCATAGTGCATTACACTGTGTACAGGCAGCATTGCATGTTAACTGTGTATGTCACAGACACACACAGCCTAAACGCTTATAAATGAACTCCAAACTACCCAGTATCTGTACTGGGTAGCTTAGAGCTCAATGCTGGAGTGCATGGCCCACCCCTTAGTCCTGGGAGTATGATAATGTGATGTCAAGGCTTAATATTAATAGGGTGTAAGATTGTGAAGTAATGTAGAGGAATCTGCGATAAATGTTTTTTGTTTTGTTTTACAATTATGTTTTATTTGTCTTGACATGAAAAAATAATAGAATACAACAAATGATGGGCCCTTTTTGTATAAGAACTTCAGGGCCTCAAGCTCCTTAATGTGCCCTTGCAGGAGGCATAGATGTTGTTGGAGGGCTCATGGACAATTATTATTGATGTTGAGGCATAGTTGTCTGACATTTCATCTTGAATCTCCTTGCAAGAGTTGGATTTTAGTCCAACTCATGTCAGCTTACTGCTGGAAATGCACATTTTCTGCTAACTCATACGGACTCATTATGTAGTGAATATACCTCATTTTGGTTGGAAATTATAAAACCTTATTTTGGTTCACTATTAAAGGCGTTAAAAGCAGTCAGCTATATAAAACCTGCCCATTTCTTAAATCAGATACACACTTTCCTTAAATTGATTCTACGTATAAAATATATCAATAAAATAGTGTTGCACACTGACCTCTAATATTTGGGTATGGGCTCAAAGAGCAGGGTACAGAATCTGCAAGTTAATTAGTTACAAATATTGATAAGGAAACTGAGGACATTGTACTATTTTTAACCCACTAAAGGTCTATACAGTAAGTTGCATATTTGCTGTTCAAAAGCCATTGATTTTAATGCTCCATGCAGACCTGTCCTCTTAGAAAATGACACTAATCACCCTTTTAATTATTGGTTGCTTTTCTATAATTTTAAATAATTCTAAAGTTTCGCATCTAGTGTTTTGGAGGTATGACTGCAAAAGAGGGGCAGGGACTAGACTTGCATAGGGGTGGAGTTTTTTTAAACTGCCTGGCGCTCCAGGTTACCGACATTTCACTCAGAGGCTCAAGGTGAAAACCAACAATTTCTAAGGTATAACATAAAAAATATTATTCTGCCCTATTTGTCCATTTACTTCTAAAATACCGTATTTGCTCGATTATAAGACGACCCTGATTATAAGACGACCCCCCAAAATCTGAATATTAACTTAGGAAAAAAAGAAAAAGCCTGAATATAAGACGACCCTAAAGGAAAAAAGTTTTACCAGTAAATGTTAATTCATGTAAACTATTTTTTTTAATAAAAGCTATGATTGAGAAAAATATTTTTTTTTTGTTTTTATTTCTTGTATTTTCCAACCTGTCCCCCAGTTACGCACATCTGCCCCCAGGCTTGCCACACCAATATGGCACTGTGGCCCATGATATGCCTTTTAACCCTCTATATGCCACTGTGCCCCATGGTATGCCTTTTGACCCCCTATGTGCCACTCTGCCTCCAGAAATGCCTTATACCCCTATATCCCATTCTGGCATTTAGGGGGTTAAAATGCATATTATGGGGCAGAGTGGCATATAGGGAGGTATAAGGCATTCCAGGAGGCAGAGTGGCATTAAGGGAGTTAAAAGGCATTATATAGAGCACTCTGCCACCAGAAATGCCTTATACCCCTATATGCCACTCTGGCATTTAGGGGGTTAAAAGGCATATTATGGGGCAGAGTGGCATATAGGGAGGTATAAGGCATTTCAGGAGGCAGAGTGCACTATTAAATGCCCCCTTAACGCCACTCTGCCTCCTGAAATGCCTTATACCTCCCTATATGCCACTCTGCCCCATAATATGCCTTTTAACCCCCTAAGTGCCAGAGTGGCATATAGGGGTGTAAGGCATTCCAGAAATGCCCTACACACACACACACACACACACTTACTTACTTACCGGTGCTTCCAATTTCCTGCTGTATTGCCGGGGCAGCGGGTTGACGTCTCATTCCGCGGCAGCCGGAAGGAGGTGGAGTTGGCAGCGGGGGTTTGTATGCGTCCGTCGCAAATACCTTCCCCGGCTGTCAGAGATCAGGAACTCTTGAACTCTGACAGTCGGGGAAGGTATTTGCGACGGACGCATACAAACCCCCGCTGCCAACTTCACCTCCGGAAGCACCGGTAAGTGTGTGTGTGTGTGGGGGGGGGGGGCGACGACAGGAGGATCCAGGTCCCCTGCAGCGGTGCGGGGGATCTGGATCTTAGTCTCCTAATCAGACCTCTATTTGAGGTCTGATTAGAAGACGACCCCGATTATAAGACGAGGGGTATTTTTCAGAGCATTTGCTCTGAAAAAAACCTCGTCTTATAATCGAGCAAATACGGTAGTATTTGTGGGAAGATGCTTGTGTGTAAAACATTTATAGAGGAACCCTGAGTTTCTTCAAATAGTGCACATTCCAGCTAAAACAAGGGCACACTAAGGCAGCTGGGTCATGTGACAGGCATTACATGATCTTATCAGGGGACTGGTACCAGGAGTCAACAAATCTAAAACAGATATACACAACTCAAACACAGGGAGTCTATACACAGGCTCACAGCAACAGGGTCTGTAGAATAGGCAGGTACAGGCATAACACAATGGAGTCTGTAGCATGAGCAGACAGCAAGGGGGTCTGTATCACCAGCAGATGGCACAAGCAAACGAGTGCTACCCAGGGTGAACCAAATTCAATGTCAAATCCCATGTCAAGGGTTCAAATTCAAATAAGAAAAACTATAGTACTCCATGGAATATCAACAGGGCCAGGAAGAATTTGCTCTTGCAGCATGCCGGGAGGGAACTTGGATTGTTTGTGAGTCTGTGGGCCATAGTATTGATTTGGGAGTCTGCGTCAGCCCAGAAGCCCTCTCCTTCAGAGACAGAGCCCAGGCAGCAGAATTGCTTGCCCTTTTTGGGGAGTGTAGCCAAGGCTTCTGTCACGTCCACCCACACTTGAGGCACTCACCATGGAAGTTCTTCTGCCTAGAATAAAGCTACCAAGAGAGAAGCCCTTAGTAGAAATAATCCAGGATTTAGATGATCCCAACAGCAAGGAGGCCTTATCGCTGGCAGGTAATATAGGTACTGAGTTAATGTAGCAAGGTATAGGTACAGCTTCAGGCAGGATACACACAGGCAGCACAGCACAGTAGGGTTTAACTCTAGCAGGATGGTCAGGATAGCCGGGTCGGTACACAAAGCACGTGGTATTACAAGCCAGGCGTCAAAACACTAAGCGGGAAGTCAGACAAGCCGAAGTTATACACAAATGATACAGGCAGAGGCGCAGAAGCAGAGAGTAGTAAGGCAAGCAAAGGGTAAAAATACCCGGGATCAAGTACACAGGCAAGATATGCTGTAATGGACCACAACAGGGTGCCAGAGAGAAGCATTTCCGGATTTTTAAATCCGGCGCCTGCTCTGGACCCCGCCTCCTAACCTACGTCATGGCCGCACCCCGTGTTCCTGCTGCCGGAGTTTCCAGCGACACGAGGACAGGTAAGTCTCTTCTGGGGATTCCTGCACTGACAGGTAGCTCTTTGCTCACCCGTAGCGGGACCCTCAGACATGTCTTCCTACCCGCCGCCCGCGAGTCGTGTCCGCTCGCTTTTGAAGAGACCCAAAACCGTGAACGCTTCTATTTACCTTACAGATTTCATGGGTTTGTAGCAGGCTGCAATGAGAGCTCCTGACTGGTGTGATGAGTTGCAGAGAGCTCCAGTCTGCATGTCTTCCCCAGCAAAGAGGATGCATTCCAAGCTGGAGGTTAGCAGAAACAGGTGTTTCACCTTCTTGACTAGCAGCAGAAAGTTCCCTTGTTGGTTAGTGTTGGTTATAAATGAATCTATTTTTGGGGTTATCTACTATTCCAAAACATATACTTTTATAGGGCAATTTGAACTGAGGGGCTGCTAGCAACAGAAAGTCAGAAGGATGACCTGCTGCAAAAGGAGGCATAAGGCCAAAGTTAATCCCTGTCGACTCTGGGTATTGCTGCTGTGTTGAGTTGCAGGTATCTATTGTTTATGAGGAGGCAAAGAGACCAGCATCCCAAAAGCCATCTGGTGGCATAATGGTTAGGTGAGCTACCTTCCATAGGCAGGGTAACAAGCTCCTGACAGCTCCATGCAAGGAGGTTTAGGGGAGAGGATGGAAGGAGAACCATGAGAGCTGCATGGATGGTCCATGTGTGTAAGTGTATGGTGTTGCGGTATAGAGGATAATATTGTATGTTAATGTGTGTGAGTATATTTTGTCAGCATGTGTGTTTGCATGTGTCAGTGTATGCTGTTAGTGTGTTTGTGTGGGGGCTGTACGGTGTTAAGAGTGTGTGTTAGTGTATAGTGTGTGTGGCAGCCTTTGGTGTTAGATTGTCGGGGGGTGAGCCTATGGTTAGTGTGGCAAGGGAGATGAGAATGTGTGTGTATCTATATGCAAGTGTATGGTGTTTTCATGTGTTTTAGTTACAGGGTGGTAGACACTGTGCCATTAACTCTAGGCTCACCCTTGATCGTAAAAAAAAAACATTATTCACTAACGGTGATAAGACTCCTGGAAGTCATTACTTGGAGTTGAAAATATTTTCAACAAAGTCATCTGTGTTTAAGTAAGGTTTTCAGCTGTGACATACAATTTGAGATGTCCAGATATAATTATTATGTAGTATAATTGTCTACTGTTAGTGCTACTGTGAGGTAAAGCATTTTGTTGGAAAGCTTACCTGAAGCTTGTGGTCTGTGTACTTATGATATGATGTTGCATGTTGTGTGCAACATCAGTGCTGCATTGTTCTGAGATCTGTACCAATGGATCATGGGTAGGTTATTATTCCTGTTAAGGCTAAAGATAAGTGAAAGGAAAAATGTATTATGACTTAGAACATTAAGCCTATATTAATAACATACTTCATTCTTTACCGTATATATATATACCGCAGTGGGGGTGCGGCCTATATTTGGGGTCTAGCATCCGACGCCCGGGACATGCAGCAGGGTTAGGATACAGATCCCCCGCAGCGGTGCAGGGGACCTGCATCCTACTCTCTGATACGCTCAGACAGCCTCCCCTGCCAGCACTTCCCACGGGGAGAGTGCCGGCACGGGAGATTGTGTAAGCGCATCGTGCAGGCGTTCGCCGGCAGCAGCGATGCGCGTAAACAGCCTCCACTGCCGGCACGTCTGCTCGGTGTGCTTTAACAATCTCAAGGGAGATTGTTAAAGCATATCATGCAGACGTGCCGCAGCGGAGGTTGTTTATGCTCGCATCGCCACAGCCGGTGAACGTCTGCACGATGCACGTTAACAATCTTCCTTCCGGAAGTTGAATACACGTTATGCGTAGATGTCCCCCACCGTAGATGTCCCCCGCCGGCCCCGTGGAGTCTGCACCAGTAAGTCTGGCGGGGGGGCATCTTGGGGACAGAGTGGCAGCATATCTCATGGGGGGTAGAGTGGTAGCATATCTCGGGGGAGGAAATCTTGGGGGCAGAGTGGCAGCATATGTCGGGGAGCAGAAATGTTTTTCTTTAAAAAGGCACCTAACTTTTAGGGTGCGGCTTATATTCGGGTGCGGCCTATATTCGAGCCAATACGGTATCTATATATATATATATATATAACACACTCCTATCATGCCAAGTCAGCCAGCACATGCTGAAACCTGGCTAGCTGCCCCCTTGTGTATTGATGCTGCCAGCAGTATGGGTTCTGCACATCACTTACAGCCACCCTGTACCAGCATGTACTGGCTGACTTGGCATGATAGGAGTGTGATTGCTAACAGCAAGCACAGTCCCATCATGCCTAGGTACCAACATTTACTGGATGCCTGGGTATGATAGGAGTGTGATTGCTGTTAGCAATCGCACTCCTATCATGCCAAGTTATATTGCTATTTTTTTTTATTATTATTTTTAAAGGTGGGGGGTCATTTTCGGTTTTGGCTAAGTGAACCGTGAATGTTTTGGTCCAGAATTTTCATTTTGGTGCATCTCTAGAATAAATAGAACTATTTCATTTTTAATTAAACTTAATTTATAGTCACAACACTTTCTAGGCCCAGAAATCAGTGAGAGGAAAAGTAAAGGTTTTGTGTCATTTACTTTATTTTAATCTGCATATTTTATTAAAGGCCATATTTTTTCACAGTGAAAAATGAGCGCGGCCCGCGCACGTATACAATTCTGATGAAGTGGCCCACTACAGAAAAAACTTGGACACCCCTGCCTTACAATAAAAAAATAAATTTGGAGGTGATTTTCTGTCACTTTATCTAATTTTGTGAGGATTCAGAGGGGAAATTATATAAAAAATGATTTTTTTTCAAATTTTCACTACTTTTTACTAAATTTCTCATCCTAAATTTTTACCTAATCATGTAACTATGGTATGAAAAGAAAGCCCTCTGTTTCCTTGAAAAAACAATATATAGTTTACATGGGTACACTATTCGCATTGCTAAGGGACTTAAGGTACCTAAAACCCCTAGGACCCCTAGGAGGGGTTAAGGGGAGGCCAGAGATTTAACAAACAATATTTTGTAGACTTTTAAGTCCTTAAAGTGGGGGTGCGGCCTATAATCCGGTTTTAGCACAGGGATGTGCAATTCGTATCGGCCGAGACAGGTGTTCTCTTTTTCTTTTGCCCGCAGCAGAGTTAGGACCCAGATCCCTCGCAGTGCTGCAGCCAGGGGTTCTATGAAGGAGCGCCGGCGTTACATGACCTTCCGGTGCTCCACCATAGAAGCCCCAGCTGAAGTAACGGCCAGCAGCAGTGAAGGTTGTCTGAGCGCTTGGCGCAGACGTTCACCGACTGCCAGAGATGAGGATCCCTCGAAGCGCTGCAGGGGACCTGTATCCTTCTCTCTGACAGCTGGTGAATGTGAGTGCGATGCACGCAGACAACTTCAGCTGCTGCCGGCACTTCCGCCAGGGTTTCTATGACGGAGCGCCTTATGAATAAGGCATAAAACCCCTATATTTGCAGGTATACCTAAATAATATGTAAGTATGGAAACATAGCATAGCAGGTATAGATCAACAGAATAACACACAAACCCAGCTTTGCGTGTATAGATCAATTGAAAATCAAACGTGAACCCAGCATTGAAAGAATAGATCAAATAAATCAGGCACACAAATCCTGCAGGTATACAAAATAATGTATTGAAACACAGCATAGCAGATATAGATCAGCTGGAAATCACATGTAAACTCAGCACTGCAGGTATAGATCAACTGAATAAGACATACAAACTCTGCATTTGCAGGTATACATAAACAATGTATGGAAACATAGCAGATATAGATCAACAGAATAACACAGAAACCCTGTTTTGCAGGTATAGATCAACTTGAATTCACATAAAAACTCACCATTAAAAGTATAGATAAAAAAACCTAAATTACAGGCATAGATCACAGGTTGCACACCCCAAAGGCCAGCCCAGAACTCAACATTGCCCACATAGAACCTGACCAGCACCCAAATTACACACATAGGACTTGCCATCTTTGCCCCCGAACAGCCCGGCCTGAGTCAACTTTGTCCCCAAACAGCCCGGCCTGTTCCATCTTGGTCCCCAAGGCTAAAACACCCTGCTTGTTCCATCTTTGCCTTTCCACAAATCAATTATTCATCTATGATACACACAAACACTTATACAGTCACTCACTAATTCACATTTTTTTATTTCACACAATTCATCCACACATCAATTCATTCTCTCACTCATTCACACTCTTTATTTATTTCAATATTTTTACTACCCCCTTATCTCACTATCCCCCCTTTTCTCAGCATTCCAATTGAGGGGGTACAGCATGATGTAGGGGGGCCATGGCACTTTCTGGCCCTCCCTGCTGACGCCACTGAGTATCCGTGACAGAATCTGACAAAATTGTATATTCTTCTACACCATATGGCCTGTACATTTTTTTTGTTTGTTTTTAGGCCTACTTAACCCAAAGTCTAACCCTACTTCTAACTACAATTCCCCACTAACCACCCACTACAACACACAATAACTCTGTGTCACAATGTCTTTATCTTACAATCAGATTGAGAAGGAAAGAAGCAGGGAACACTGAGAAAGCTTTTTACTTTTCACATTACTGGTACATGTAATTCGTTGTAGAAGTGATCAAGTGAACAAAAATGCACCCGATCGGCTGTGTCCTGTAGAGGATGCCATCCTCTTGTCTGATGGTCGCAGATTAGTGTTTAATAATGCCTCTGTTAACCCCTTGGTACTTGTGATAGATTCAGCTCCAGTATTTAACTTATTTTGCTTCTCGGCTTTTTCCTAAGATCAAGTGAGTACCCATGAGAGAGAGAGTGAAAGCTTGGTCCTCTGGCCTTAAGGCTGGGAATTGCATCAGAGAGCCCAAGTCTGTTATAGTGTCTGGCATGGATCCTCTGGGTCACTCTGCACTTTGAGAGGTGTGCAGGGGGACGTTATTTTTTCTCACTTTGCACGGGTTGATAAGCACACTGTATTCACCTTGGATCCCCTCTCGATGCATGTTTTATACCTACCCTTAAATTGCCCTGTCCTATGGCTGTGGTGGAGGGGGAATTTATTTTTAACCTACCAGTCATTGGTTGGGGCCTGTAATAATTTCACTGGCACTTGTTTTTGCACCAGCACAGTTTTCTGGGTTTCAGTGTACATATAATTGCAGGTTTTACAGTGAGTTGAGCACCAATGGGTCACCTGAAGCTACAGTTGAACTGTCTGCTATTGGTCTTCTTTGAAGACTTCTGTTTGTTGCAGATAAATATATTTTAGTGGGTCTACCTCAGGGAGATCCTAGAAGATCTGGTCCACCTTCTGCCTGGGTGGGAAGGAAGGGGCACTTTGTATATATTTTTTTTCCCCCAACACGATTGCACTTTTTATGCACAAAGCATGTGTTTGTTGTTTTTTTTTCTTAAATTTTGATTTCATCAATATAAATATATGCATACGGATGCAGCACAGAGAGACCATTTGTTTTGAGGCACCAAAAAAGCCATGGTGGAGCCAGGTCCTCTGAAAAGACCCTCCTTTATCGACTATTTCAGTGGCCCTAACCCTTGTGAGGAGGGACCTAGAAGATCTGGCCCTCATGCAGGCCTTCTGGCCTGGGAAGGGAAGGAAGGGGTCGCATATCATTTGTGGAATGTGACCCCCGAAGAAACCAATAAGGGGACCTGGTGTCCACTGTGGCCTTATGGCACATTTTGGCAGCTGTCCCTTTTTTTTTTGTTCACAGTGGACCCACTGACCTCTGGGCTTCAAAACCAAAAGAATGTACTCATTACACCTAACTTTAGGTCTGCTTTAACTAAAGCAAAGGTCACTGACCTTGAGTTGCAGCACTTCCACACATTGCAGGCCACGCTTAGTTTACAGTGTAAATTCTATAATAAGTGGCACAGGAATTTTGCCACACCGTCACCATAGTATCTGTACACCAAACATTTGCCTTTTTAATTTAATTTTGCAGGTTGGAGTTTTACATTTGGCAGGTAATGTATCTAAGGTCATCTTACAGGTAACTTAACTCCACTTATGCTCTGGCCACTTTAACCAATTCATGGGACAGCATTGAGTGTAGCTGCTGTAGTAGCAACAATTACCGCATTAAGGAGTAGAAAATTCGGGATTCCAGGCAAATGACCAATGTGACGCACATGAATCTTTATTTATTTTACAGAGAACATCATAATAGCAGCATACCTGGGAACTCTCCGGATTTGACCCGGCGATTGCCGGGGGAGCGCTGCTCTTCCGGTTCCCTGGGTCAAGACCCGAATCCTCCGGGTAGCGGGAGCGGGGTCTTGACACGCCCCGCTCCCTGCCTGCTGATGTCAGTGTGCGGTCCTGGCCGCGTCCCACAAGGGAATGCTCCGGGTAGCCGGAGCCAAGAAGTTCCCAGGTATGACTATCAGTTACTCTATAGCACAATGAGTAGAAAAAGTACATCCCTGTATACAGAGTATTTTCTGCCATCAAGGGTTAGGGCCACTGATATCTTTTAAGGGGGGGGCACTTAAGAGATACATATCTTCCCCCCTCACCAGAAAAATGAAACCATGGCAGTTTTCGGTGAGACAAAAATTGTGTTTCTTTTTCAGTCAAAATAATAGAAATAAAAAAAATCACACAAAGTGAAGAAGCAGTACAAATTGTGTAAAAACCATATACATAAGTACCCCATTTAAAAGTTCCAGCCGTTTAGGTGTTGTGGACAATGTCTTGGTATGCTGAAGGAGACATACCTAGATATTTTGGACAAATCTATGCTTCCAACTTTCTGGGAACAGTTTAGGGGAGCCTCACAAATTACTTCACAAATACCTCGACTGGATGAATGGGCAAAAAATCCCACAGAACCATCCAAAATCTGGTGGAAAGAGAGGAAGCTGTTGTAGCTAAAAAAGGGAAGGAAGACGACAACATATTATGTCTATGTATTTAGGAGTGTCATAAAAGTCCCTGTTGGCGTAATGGTCAGGTGTCTCAATGCATACGTACACAAACACACACACAATATATATATATACACACACATACACAAAGTTTTACTAAAGTGGTGTATGTTTGTTATTAACGTAAATAAAAGACACAAATGTTTTCCTTTGGATATGTTCATCTCCAGCAGCAAGGTGAGAGCAAAAATAAGGTGCTGTAAAAAACTAAATTATGAGTTAATTGAAATCTAGACTATTGATTAATAAACTAAAGTTTGTTTACATCAACAGGAAGAAGACAACGAGTATCTAGTGAAATTATCTAACTGGTACATTCCATGGATTTTGAAACATTTTCTAACACCCTAGACACAGGAGGAAAATTATGTCTTTGGCAGCTCCCTTCCATTTAAGTACCTTCAGTTTTATCTACCCTGCTTTTTCAAGAATTTGGATGACAATTCCTGCTAAAGAGGCAGTATATTCAAGCAGAAGTTTCATGTACCATGTTCCATGTACCCTGCACTGCTTATTCCTTGGCATGCACTGACTCTAACACAAGAAAGAGGGACAACATGAACATTTTCTATTTTTTTTATTAACCATGTCAACATTGGTTATAATATGGGAAAATGAATGTAATTTACCCCATAATTAAAAAAAAGTATATGTGAAAAATCATAGTTTGTTAAATCATGGTCAGAAAAGAATGACTGCAAGTTTATTCCTGTAAACAGGTGAAGTGAGGTACACCAGTGTGCAAATTTGTCACAGATTTCCAGACTAATTACAAGGATTACATTTATGTATGTGTTGAAAAAGACACTTTTCAGTTTCATGTTTACCTACTGCTGTACAGACACGTAACTATGATCTTCATGATAATCTCTCCTATTCCTAAATTATTATATGGAGCATCTTTTTCATGTTGTATTCATCAGTATAGAGAATTTATGACAACACAGGGTTAAGAATGTTTTCTCTTACTTTTGTTCACCAAAAGGTGAATGTATGTTGACAAATATACACAAATCACTAGTTAAGTAGTAACAGCAAGAGAACAGGATGAAACCAGAAACAGCATGCATAGAAGACTCTGTAGGCACAAGAGCAACCATGTCACTGGCGTTAACATCATTGCAGATGCTTCCTCGTAGAGCTACTGAAAGGAAAATTGGTGGTAGTGCTCCCATAATATGGCTACGTCACTCAGTAAAACACAATGCCTGTCATGAAAACGGTTTGTTAGACACTAATGATAAGCCATTTCAGTTCTTACCTCCATGGATATCTGTAACTTGTTTTCTTTATTAAGATCCGAAATATCACAAATATAGGGTAGTAGTAAAACCTAGGTAATAAATTGCATTTTGACGACCTGGTGAGAAGCATGTCTTTTCCTCTTTTTGTGTAATCAGAGGCTTTCTCCAGGGTGCTTGTTTTTATTCAAACTTTTGTAAATGTCACTGGCTTGGGGTGGTAATGGAATGGCTTAGTAGTTAATAATCTGCATGGCCTAGCTGGAGGTCTATTAAACAAGCATTTCTCATCTTTTTTGTCAATCACAATGCAGTGTGCTGCTGTTTTGATTATTTAAAATTTCAGAAAAATCTAAAGTAAGGGTTTATAGAAGCATGAGGTAGCAGTCTGTGTGTCCTGCCTAGAAGCTAGACTTTGGCTCCGGCAGAAAGTTAGTTGTTTGGGGGGAGGGGTTTTCTTTGGGTATTCGGTTCGGACAAAATTCGTCCAAACTTTTCAGAAATCCCATTTGTCCGTCCGGTTGCCATGGAAGCAAGAAATAAATGACGTTGAAGACGTTGAATTTGAGACAAGTGGCTGGAAGAAAATAAGCTTAGTGTTATAGTTATAGGCAAAAAAAGAAAGAATAGGAAAAAAACAAGATCTGCAAAGAAATACGAAGGACGTTCAAAAAGTTTCCGTACTTTTATATTTTCATTGCAAATGGTGAAGGAGTGGTAAATGGTCGTGTCTTAACGTGTCATGTGACTAGTTCTGTCTGGCAAGCCGGTTGCCCTTACAGTCAGGGCTGGCCCAAGACAAAATGCCGCCTGGGGCAAATTTTAAAATGCCGCCCCCCCTTATCTAGCCTTCCTCTCCCTCCCTCCCTATTATCTACCCTTACCCCCCCCCCTTGTACTTACCTTTCAGCAGTCCTGCGGTGAGTCTCCCTGTTCGGTCTCGGTGCCGGCTTGTAATGCTGAGCGCTGGAAATGAGGTAATCTTCCGGCACTCAGCATTACAAGCCGGCACCGAACAGGGAGACTCGCCGCAGAGGAGAGAGGGGCCCCTTTCTCTCTCTTTCGCTTTAGAAAAAAAAAGGACTTGGGGCGGCAAAGTGCCGCCCCTTCAAAAGTGCCGGCTGGAGCGCTTGCCCCAATCGGCTCCATTGTCGGGCCGGCCCTGCTTACAGTGTAAGAGTTTTCACCCTGGCATGAAGATGGCTGCGAAACTCGCACCAAACAGGAACAGCGTTCTGTCATACACTTTTTGTGAGCAGATGGTGTGCCGGGAGCGGATGTGTGGTCAGTATGGGGATAAAATTCTCTCTTGTAAAGTCAATTGAAAAGTTTAAAAACGGCAGTACTGGTGTGACGGATGCGGGGCGCTCCGGATGTCCAGCTATAGCCAGACCACAAGGAATGGAAAAAGAACCCTAGAACCGATTCACAAAAATAGAAGAATAACAGTTTAAGAGGTTGCCGAGGCAAGCTGAATGTAAGTGTTGGATCTGCCTATGCCCTGATTTATTGAAAAGGAAAAGGTGTGATAAAGAGAACCGATATACCTACAAGATAGTGTAGAAAATAGGTGGAATCGAAGACAAAGTTATATAAGATTAAATAAAATACTTTCCCTGTATATTTTGCTTACAGCTGCCACCCGAAATCAACACTCTCCAAATGTTGTAAGTTACAAATATATAGCGACAGGGGGCGCTCATGTAAAAATGGGAAAAAACAAAAAACAATGATAGTGTAGAATATCACTCAAATCATGCGAAAAATTATGAATATTTTGTGCACTCACAAAGATGTATAGTGTTTCATGCGTTTCGCAAGTTCTTTTGTCTTGCCGTGTCTATAAATACAATAAAAAATACAAATAGTGTGGTAACTCTTGTGTATAAGTGTTATAAATGGTTAAACTCACAGGATCCCATGCACATCCGAATTGTGCAAGCAAGCATGCAGGAGGGGTGCAACACTCAAATGCCTCCAGGTGATGCCTGTGTGCTCCAAGACTTCAATCTGTGACGAAGAACATAGGAGGAATATATCCTCTAAATCAAATACTCTGATACTGCATTAGTAGAGCATGTATTTGATATTTATTAGAAATCAACTTTTAGAATAAATAAATAAAATCTTTTTTCGCCTCCTGAGGAAGCCCTTCTGAGGGCGAAACGCGTTGAGGACAAAATAACTTTTAAATCGCTCGTATTTTATTTATGTAAATATGCCCTGATTTATGACAGCCTTAAGTTCAGTAAAGTGTGTACCAGGTGGGTGCCTAAGCAGCTGACAGAAAAGCATAAGCGCAAGCTCTTAGATATTTGTTCCCGACACATGGCCTGTTACAGTGAAGAAGGTGATGATTTTCTGCAGAAGATAGTCACTGGTGATGAAACGTGGGATCACCATTAAAAGCCGGAAAGCAAGCGGCAGAGTATGCAGTGGAAGCATCCATCATCTCTTGTAGCAAAGAAATTTAAGACGCAACCATCTGCCGGTATGTAGATGTTGACCGTCTTCTGGGAAAAGGTTGGTGTGACGTTGGGAAAATTGCATAACAAAGGAAGGTGACTATGTAGAAAAGTGATGTACCGTATTTGCTTGATTATAAGTCAAGGTCTTTTTCAGAAGAAATGCTGGAACTAAGTTCCAGATCCCCCGCAGTGCTGCAGGGGACCTGGATCCTCTTCACTGGCAGCCGGTGGGCATCTGTATGATGATCACAGACAACCTCCGCTGCTGCCGGCACTTCCTCTGGGGCTTCTATGACATGACCTTCCAGTGCTCAGTCATAGAAGCCCCAGCGGAAGTACCAGCCAGCAGCAGCGGAGGTTGTCTGCGCGCATCACAAAGACCTCCACCGGCTGCCCCTACTAGACACCAGGGAGTCTGGAGCACAGGGGACAAGTCTAGGAATGCATTAGTAAGTCGGGACATGTGGGAAGGTAAGAGTGGCATGGAGGGGTGTAATGGTTTTCTGGAGGCAGAGTGGCATATAGGGGTCAAAAGGCATATCAGGGAGGCAGAGTGGCATATAGCGGGGTATAAGGCATATCTGGGGGCCAGGGTTGCAAATAGGGGGTTAAAAGGCATGTCAGGGAGGCAGAGTGGCATATAGGGGTGTATAAGGCATATCTGTGGGGCAGAGTGGCATATAACATGTCAATCCTTGCTGTTTGGGAGCGGACTTCCAGAACACCAGGCCCTATCGTTAGCTGGCTGCCCTGGCGGAGGTAGCAGGCGTTGCCACACTGCAAACAGAGAGGAGAAACTACCTTTACCACTGGGCATGACATTTAAGAAAGATATAATAATCAAAAAGATTTTGAGGTATAATCAAAAAGATTTTGGAGGTGACACCAGAAGCAGCATCAGAATAGAACGGGAAATAAAAAAGGTGAATGAGTGGGCTATTTGGTGTTTCATCCCCATGGCAAAGCATCCAAACACTGTCAGTCCTTGGTGTTTGGGAGCAGACCTCCAGAGCTCAAACACTAGGTCCCAGCGTTACCCGGCTACTTTGGAGAAGGTAGCAGGTGTTGCCACATCACAGACAACTGCAGCCAGGGGGAGTAGTGGAACTTGGGGTGGGGGGTGTCACTGACTTTTACAACATATACTCCCTGGTTGCATATCTTGGCTGTCTGTCGGAGATAACCCATCAGCAAGCGATGAGATGATATACTTCTGGGGGTAGACACAGAAGTCTCTACAAAGCCAGGGCCCATAGTCAATAGGGAGGAGGTTTGCTCTCAGGCCTCTCCAGTGGCCCCAGTGATGGAGGGTTCCGTCACAATGACATTTTAAAAAGGAAGGGAATTGGCAGAACAAATGAACTGCCTATATAAGGAAAATGATTAAGAGGGGCCACCACCAGCAGCAGAATACAAAAAGAAAATGGAAAAGGGAAATGAGTAGGCAATTGGCGACCCACTCACCTGTTCCACCCCCAGGGCAAAGGATCCAAACACTAAGTCCTTGACGTTTGGGAGGGGACTTCCAGAGCTCAAACACTAGGCCCTACCGTTAGCTGGCTACTCTGGCGGAGGTAGCAGGCATTGCCACACTACAACCAGCTGCAGCCAGGGGTGAAAAACTACCTTTACCATTGGACATGACATTTTAAGAAGGAGCAGAATTGACAGAAAAACAAACTGCCTATATAAGGAAAAAGATTTTGAGGTGGCATCACCACCATCAACAGCAGCAGAATAGAAAGAAAAATGGAAAAGGGGACACTTACCCGTTTAATTCACAGGTTAAAGTATCCATACACTGTCAGTCCTTGATGTTACGGAGCAGATTCCCAGAGCTCAAACAGTGATCTTCCTGCAGGGTGACATAACTATTGCTACTAAATTATTTGCTTCTGACATTGCTGACTTGACTATAAAATGGATGATGTGTGCTGCACACTGCATACTAACAATAGTACCATCTCGGAGCGCTTTCACCATATTTGCTCCTCCGACAGTTACCACAAACCTCACTTCAACATTGGTGCCTGCCTCTGCTCCTACCCAACACGACATTTTCCTTATTGCATGCATAATATTTTCAGAAGTGTGCTTTTCATCCATCACTTCTGCATGAAGAAGGAATGATTGATAGCCTGTTGCAGCAGGTTCCTTAGACACACTGGCTGCCACCAGTGTGAGGTCAAAGAAAGGTATGCAATGGTTACCATGGACTGTATTTGTGTCCTCCAGTCACCTCCTTGACTTATGCTGTACGGACGCTGTGGGAGTCGGTTGAGGATGTTCACAACTTGTTCACAGGATGTTAACAGATACTTACTGCTATCTTCGCTGCGATATAGTACTATGTATCCTATTTTATGTATATCTCTTGAACCTTATGTGTGGTGCACTTAGGGCAATTTTTCTGTGTTCTTTTGTTTCCTTTTTCTCTTAGTTTTTGTTTTTTTCTCAATGGTTTACTTTGTCATTTCTCTGCCTGTGCATGTACTTTTGGCAACTAAGGTATCCGATGCTCGGAGTTGCTCTGCACATATTCCTGTACCTTTGGGTACTTTTGGATTATATCATGCTACGTGATGTCCTTGAAACTCTGTATTGTGTCTGATTGCACTTTAATGCCGCTGTATTGCTGTGCCGATGTTACGCTGTCACACTTGCACTGTACATCTGTGTTTACGATTTTTATTTTTCAATAAAGAGAATTGAAAATTTAAAAAATAAAAATAAAAAAAGGAAAGGTATTCTGCCTGCTAGGTGCACACCACAAATCTGTTATGAAATGTGCACAATGACCAGCAGCCTTCAAAAGCTCCTCTTTTACTGCTGAAACACAGGACTGATACAGTGAGGGGACAATATTCCTACTAAAAGCAGGACATGAGGGAAGTTTGTATTGTGGAAGTACAGCCACCATCAATTATGTGAAAGGCTCCCCTTCAATCATGGAAAAGGATGCACCCCCAACAGCCCAATAAGTCTGGTTATTTTATTACTGCTTTATTAGGGCCTGCTGTTTGAGAATTGATCTCCTGGAGTGGAATGCCCATAATTGTTCCAGGGTGGGCTGAACGTGTTGCAGTGCTCCAACCAACCTTGGGCTTTAGCTGGCAGTACCACTAGCTGTAGCTGCTATTGGCTATGAAATACCTGTTTGTGTTTAGTCACTCTCTGTCTCTAGCAATGGTACTAGTTCTTGTAATAATACCAGCAGTGATGCCTGTCCTACAACTTTCTTCTGCCTCTTTCTTCAATAACAAAGCCTTGTGTTGAATGGTGATGGTGCATCCCAGCACTGGTGAAATGACCTGTGACAGAATGACCTGTCATACAGGGCCCCAAGGTAGTCAGAGATGGCTCCAGCCTGGCTGTCAAACAAAGATAGCACAGGCAGGAACTCCATTGTGTAATTAATCCCATCAATAGGATTGCTGCCTGGGGGCTTCCCGGCCTCCTAGAGTGGCGGACCCGGTCGCAGTTGTGGGTGGCTTAAGGGGCAGGTGCCAATTATGCCCTGCGTTAATGCGGCCGTAAAGGCCGCGTAGGCCCTGTCAGTCCGGTCCTGACTGGGCCTATTTTAAGGTAGGAGCCTGGAGCTGCAGCTCCATCAGCCCCTAAATCAATCCGGCCCTGCTGCGGCCCGGCCTACCGGGCAAATGCCTACCGGGCCTGGTGGTAACTGTGCCAGCGCAACCAGCAATACTGGACATGGTAACTCGGTAGTTTGGGGCATAGATGTACATCCACTACATGTAAATGCTTTGTCTTTAACTGTCTTAACAGAATATCGTAAGGACTTGGAGTTTCTCTATTCGTGCCTTCACAGCCTTGCTAGAGGTGGTAGTTAAACGAGATTATGTGGCAGTACTGGTGATAACAGTAGGTGTAGGAATGTGGTAGAGGGGGATTATCAAAAAGCATCCGTTAACAAGAAGAAGGAGATAGTTTGGGAACACTACTCTCAGTCTTGCTGCTAAACTTTTGGCCAAATGTGCTCTGCTTGGCACCTTGCATTTCCCTTTCTTCACAGAGTAATGAAGACAGGGTGCTCCTGCTTGTGGAAGAGGAAGATGCTGGGGGCAAAAGTCACTGGGCTACCCTTAAACTTCAAAGCTGTTTTTTTGTTTTCTATATAAAACCCTAATTCTGGTGGGCCTTGCAGCACTACTATTGCCTGCTATTGATGCCTTTAATTTACTGGATGTAGATTCTTCCAGCAATGAGATCCAAAACCGAGAGCTTGACCTACTACTACTACCAGATGGTGCATTGGAAATAGCGGCAGAAATACTTGTCCGACCAAACTGACATTTAGGGTGTGTCCTAGAAGAACTGGTGGTAGATGGAGCCTGACCTTCCCTTTCCTAGTACCAAAAGGATGATCCATCAGAAATGTTATTTAGGTGTGTCTGGACTGTGCTTATTAGCTTTAGGGCAAGTATTTAATTATTATTTAACATATTATGGTTAAACAACCCAGAATTTGAAAGAAAAAAAAATATATAAAAAATATATATTAAAAATATATATAGCCTGTCTTAATTTCCTCAGATCTTCCTTTATCTGACTAACAAATTCCAGAACCTAATGGACACCTTGTCGCCGCACACCTGAACATCCGACATTAGCAGACTACCCTTGCCTGCCGCCTTACTCTCACTCATCAGCTCCCCAATCTGAAAAGCCCCAAAGAATGCCAACGCAAATGCCGCCACAAATAAAGTAGCGTCAAACAACGGATAACAGATTTGTGGGAACAACTCAATAATCTTCCTCAGGCTGTACACCGACAGTGGTCTCCTCTGATTAAACACCTTCCTCCTTTTCCAAAAACCTTCCTTAGCTTGCTGGATCAAAAAATGCTTAGTCAGATCCCGCCACCCTTGAAATTTAAACCAAAAGGCTAACGCTGCAAAATTCTGTTCTAACACAGCCTCCGATACACCCCGTGACAACAACCACAATAAACCACACTAAAACCTCCAACCTCATGCGTTCCCGAGCACCCACATCTCTTCTGGAAAACTCTGCCCTTTTTCCCGTGCCCCCCAGAGCCTCTCGCCGAAACTGAGACCACTGAAAATGAAGAAAGTCAGCCACCACGTTAAGATAATACGGCACATGCTGAGCCCGAAAAACCACATTAAGGGACATACAGAGTAAAACAAATCTATGCAATAACCAAACACCTGGAGCAGACAAAGCCACCAGGCCACTAACTGCATGTACCACCGCCATGTTATGTCTCCTATCCCCATAACGACAATGCCAGCAACAGCGGAAACTTCGTGTTCTGCGTGCCACCTACCATCAATATAAGCCCGAAATCCCAGACGTGTCCATAAAAAGCTCCAAACCCGCTGACGACAATGCAGGTTGCCAAAAAAATCACTGTACCTTTAAAATACTTCAAAAAAGTCTCCCACATCCCCAAATCCTCCTTCATGGCAACCAAAAGCCTGATTAAGTGGTGCTCAGCCTTAACCCCTGCTGTTGCTTTCGCCAAGCTTCTATTAAAAATCCTCCCTATAGGTATGACCTTGACACGGGAAATTCAACCGTCCCATTAAAAACTGAAGCTAACTCAACATGACCTTCCTAGCTTCCCAGGCCTCTGACACTGCTTGCCTCAATAACCTCAACTTTTCCTGTGGGAGCCGACACTCCTCTTTTACAGGATCAATTCCCAGGCCCAAAAAACTAAGACACATTGTCGGACCCTCAGTCTTATCAGCTGCCAATGGAACCCCAAACGACTGTGCCACCCACTCAAATGCCCTCAACAAATAGCGACATGCTAAGGAACCCTCTGGCCCCACACACAAAAAAAAAATCCAAATAATGCACAAGGAACTTGCTACCCCCACTATAAAAACAAACTAAACTTTTTAAAATATGAACAAGAAATGAAACACCCCATCGGAAGGGGAGATATGACAGATATATATTTAAATTAATCTAATACAACAGCAAAGGCAGATCAGCCTTAACACTTGTACTAAGCCATGATACTTGTGCTGAAAATATTTCTCAGCAACATGAATTATCATATATCAGAGCCCCATCCAAGTAATATCACACAGGAACATGCATTATCATATATCAGAACCCCAGCCAGGTAATATCACACAGTAACATGCATTATCATATATCAGAGCCCTAGGGCTGCAACAACTAATCGATAAAAATCGATAATGAAAATTGTTGCCAACAAATTTCATTATCGATTAGTTGAATCGATTTTTTTTTTGTAATAATTTATTGATTTTTAAATATAAGAATAAAAAAAAAACATACCAATAACATACAGAGTATGAATAATATATGTAACAATTGGTTAGTATATCAAAATTTACATTTCCTTAAACATTAGCTTAAATTTAAGCAGTATAATACAGTGTGATACAATATACCAATCAAGCCCATTCAAATGGGTCTATACTAAATTATTTGTTCCATAAAAAAAAAAACATATATAAATCATATTACCTAAACAATACATTCAATCACAACACATACTCTCAAGGACGCAAACAAACATGTGTGGCGGTAGAATGGGAAATTAAGGATATAATTGGCAGTGACTATATTATATTTCGAGACACTATACCCATTGGGGTCTAACAGAACATAGAAGCAGATACAATCTAATAAATATCTGAATAGTGGAATCAGATTGAGTTAACTAATTATCCATAATATATTTAAACCACAAAGACCATATGTTGTTTTATTTGATAAGATTTTGATTCATCAAATAAAAATGTTTTTCCATTTTAGCTTGGTGATTTATTTGCTCAATTATTTCTTTCCAAGTAGGAGCTTCAACTTTCCTCCAAGCCCTCGCCATACATATTTTAATAGCTAATAAAATATTAACTGTCAATAGTTTATGTGCGGTATCTGAGAGGCGAAGGGACAAATGAAAAAGCGAAATATAAGAGTGGACAGTAAATTTACATTTGAATAAATATGAGAGAAGCTTAACAGCTTCTGTCTTAATGTTTTCCAATTTGGAACAGGCCCACCAGATATGAAATTGGGTCCCCTCCTCATACCCACACCTCCAGCATAAGTTAGAATTTGAGTTAGAAAATTTCTTTAAGCGGGAAGGCACTAAATACCACCTATAAAGCAGCTTGAAGAACATCTCTTGGATATTAATCGCATGTACTGCATTCCTGACTTGTGACCAACTGTCCGCCCATTTTTCCATAGGAAATATAATATCGATATCATTTTGTCATTTTTCTACAGATGGAGGTAATACATGATTTTTTTGGGTATCTAAATATGAAGATATCAAAGAAATTATTTTTTTTTTATAGTGTTTGTTAATAAATGTATCGAGTTCTAAGGGTGGATGGACAACCTGGGTGTTCAAGAAATGTTTCACTCTAGTATAAGTGAATAATTCATTATCAGGAAGTTTAAATTTAGATTGGATCTCTAAAAAGCTGAGAAGTGAGTCATTTGGTTTTAGATCTCCAAATGTGGAAATGTTATTTGAAGTCCAATTTTTAAAGTTAATATTCTGCATATAGTACCGTATTTGCTCGATTATAAGACGACCCTGATTATAAGACGACCCCCCAAATCTTAATATTAATTTAGGAAAAAAACAAAAAGCCTGAATATAAGACGACCCTATAGGAAAAAAAGTTTTACTAGTAAATATTAATTCATGTAAACAATATTTTCATATTTAATAAAAGCTATGATTGAGAAAAATATATATTTTTTATTTCCTTTTATTTGCCAACCTGCCCCCCCAGTTATGGACATCTGCCCCCAGGGTTGCCACTCTGCCCCCAGAAATGCCTTATACCCCCTATTTGCCACTCTGCCCCATGATGTGCCTTTTAATCCCCTATATGCCAGAGTGGCATATAGGGAGTTAAAAGGCATTTCTGGAGGTGTGTGTGCTAACAACCTCCCTATGCCATGCTACCACCACCACTCCCCTTACACATCCATGCTATCACACACACACTCATTCACAAACATTTAAATACTCATTCATTCCATTAATCACACATACTTCACACATTAATCACAAAAACCCTCCCCCACCCCCTTACCTGAACTGCAGATCTCTCACTCCAAGACTTCTGCAGGGGTCCGGCTCTGCGAGCAACTTCTCTGGCCCCGCCCCCAGAGGAAGGAGGGGGGAGGCAGAGTTATGTGACACTCTTCTAGCTTCCTGTTCTCCTGTAGACTCCAATAGACATTTTGAGGTCTGATTAGAAGACGACCTCGATTATAAGACGAGGGGTATTTTTCAGAGCAAATACGGTAATCAAGGACTTTCAAAGGTATATAAGCCGTAAATTCCACGTCCAAACTTTCTAACCTTCTAAGCTTAGATCTCGTTTTTAAAGCAACCGCTACAATTTGATTCATAAATTTTAGTTTTTTCGATATAGAGGGTCCCTGTAACCTTAGCAGTAGGTATACTATATAAGGCCATTATACTAGATTTAAAGAATCCCGTAATGCCTACCGCATCCAAAGTTGCACTCAAAAAATTCCAGCTTACCCTATCAAAAGCCTTCTCGGCATCTAAAGCCAAGAACACTGAGGGAATGCGGGTATAATGCACCTGCGCTATTAGATCTAATAATTTCCGAGTGTTATCTTCCCCATTTCTACCACTAATAAATCCTGATTGATCGGGATGGATCAGATCTGTTATTACTTTACTTAGTCTCTTTGCTAAGATTTTCGAATAGATCTTTGCGTCAACGTTTATCAAAGAGATCGGTCTATAATTAGATAGAAAGCAAGGATCCTTCCCTGATTTGGGAATTGGACAAATAGAGGCTTGGAGAAAGTCCTTAGTAGCAGCACCTAATTCTCCAATCTTATTAAAGAGTCTTAACAAGAGAGGAGAAATCAGAGGATCTAAAGTTTTATAAAATATTGCTGTATAACCACCTGGGCCGGGTGATTTCCCGTTCTTTAAATTTAGAATGGCTTCTCTTATTTCACTTAATGAAAAGGGCCTATTAATATTTTCTACTTTTTCACTAGATAATTTTGGTATTGGGAGATTACTGAGAAAGGATTGAATACGGGAAATCGAAACATCTCTTGATCTAAGATTGTATAAAGATTTATAGTAGTCTCTAAATGCCTCTGCAATATGTGAAGGATCCAAAAGTACCTCCTTATTTACTATTAATTTTTTTATTCTATTTCTTGGGACTACTGACTTGATTTTATTTGTTAACCGCTTATTCGGACGATTGCTATCATAATACCACCTCTGTTTATTATACAAGATGGTTCGCTCTAATCTCTCATCAAGTTTATATTTAATCTCATTCTGGATTGTTGTTATTTCTTTAGAAAGGTCCGGCGTGGGGTTTAATTTATTAGTACGTTCAAGCTTTGCAAGTGCTATATATAGTTCAGCTATAGTTTTGCCTTTTTGCTTACTGATGAAGGCATCAGTTTTTATTAAGTATCCCCTTAATGTACATTTAAATGCTTCCCATAAAGTGTCTTCTCATAGTTCTCCATGTCTTTAGGTCACCATATGCCATCCATCTACCGCCATCACAACTCACAACATTAACATTCATACTCAAGAGATACAGAAAATTATGCATCTCCAGCTCTGATACCAGATAAAATCAGAGCACAATCAAGTGGAGGCGTAAGGGGGAGAGGAACGGACTCAACGGTGTAACCACCCGGCCTATAACTACGGCCATAGCAGTGTCCCGCCGCCGCCGCCGCACTTGAGCCTCGGGTCACCGTGCTACCCCTTTCGTGCACTACGTGCATGCGTGAGCCACTCCAAAGATGGCCGCCGGAACTTGAGGACTCATGCCACATCAAAGATGGCCGACCAGTTACTACTGCTCATGTGCAACCACGATTTAAAGGAACAGTACCTGTTTTTTCCCTGCAAGTAGCTGGAGGCGGGGTTATCTGCCTGGGCTATTTAAGGGCACTTTAGCTGTCCATGGATTGCCTGTCAAAGAGATTCTTATCTCCTGCTCTGGGCTCTGTTTGCAGTTCGGTGTTCCTGACTCTGACTTTGGCTCTGTCTCCCGTTGATCCTGATTTCTCCAATCCTGACCCCGGCTTTGCTTCACGATTATCCTGCTTGCTCCAGTCCTGACTTCGGCTTCGTCTCACGTTGATCTGGACTTCTCCAATCCTTGACCTCGGCTTTGTTTGTGTCTACTCTCCTGATTGCTCGACTGCTCTGGCTCGTGTTCAGGCTCTGCATTGCGGATCTCCTACTACCCTGCCCGGTCCGTTACAAACGGATTATCAAACAATTCCAGGAAAAAAAAAAAAAACATCATAGAGCCCATAACTCATAAATCAACATTATTGAAGCTATCCATTCATAAACCGTATTATCAGTTCCCATAATACTAATTCTTAGTGATAAAATATTCAATTTAGTCATTATGTGTAATTTCCCTTCTAAAATTAATCGTGTTGTCGTAATAAAAAGTGTCTGTAGAATCAAATCTGGAAACCGTGGAATCCTATAGTCTATAGTGATCATATATTACTGCATCTACACAGCTAAATAATATATGTGTATGTGTCATATAAAAACATAATATCATAAGAACCACAAAAAAAAACGCACTGCTCATAATTTAAGATTATTGGAAATTTCCATTCATAGAGTAGTAAGCGGTATTATCAATTCCCAAAATTATTAAATTATTAAATAGTTAGTATATCAATTCTATATAATGTCCATTTTAAATGTGTAGTATAGTAGTATAATTGTGTAATCTTCTATCCATTGTATATAATATCCGTTTTAAACGTATAGTGTAATTGTGTAATCTTCTATCCATTGTATATATTATCCATTTTAAACATAATATATAATTGTGTAGTCTTCTACGATGAAGACATATATAAAAAAAACAAACAAAAAAAAAAACGGGTATCATAGTGCTTCAAAGGGTATTAACCAAAAATATCGTATCATAAATTATGTGGTCAAGTGATCTACAGTGATCATGCATGGCACAGCAATATATATATATATATATATATATATATATATATATATATCATATAACAAATAAAATAAATCCCTAGTAATTCAGTGATTAATAATGTCTGTTCTATGTGTATATAAAAAAAAAGAAAAGAAAAAAAAAAAGGGTGCGGCTTACAGTTTATTCAGAAGGATAATTGTGCTCTTCAGACTGTAATAGCAAGGCTTTTGCCTTATCTGGATCTTCAAAAGTATGTTGTTGTTGTCGAAATGTAAAAAATAGTCTAGTTGGAAAGCGCCATCTGTATGTAATTCCCATCTTCCTTAATATAATCAATACATCCGAGAATTTGCGTCTACTAATTCTTGTTGCTGAGGATAAATCCGAAAACAGCATTAAGTCTTTATATGGATCCGGAAATTGTTTGGCTCTAGCCGCCTTCATCAGTAGTTCTTTAATTTTATAGTTGTTGCAACAGATCATTACATCTCTCGGTTTCTCCATATTTGTGAAATTTCTTGGTTTCGGCAATCTATGTATGCGTTCAAAAGGGAAATTCCCCAAGTTATCCTCTTTAATCACTGAAGAAGCCCATTTTTTACAGAATAGCTCTAGCTTGTCGTTGGAGACCTCTTCCGGAATTCCTCTTATAGGTAGATTCCTTCTCCTTGAACGGTCTTCCAATTCTGTTATTTTGCGCTCTATTTTTTTTTTTTTTTTTTTTTTTTAATTTTTTATTAACCCCCCATGGAGCAAATCATAATATACCAAAATACATAGATTTAAAAGCATAATACGAGGGAGAATTACATCAATGCAATAAAATAATAGTGCACAGGGAAAAAAAAAAAAACACTTTAGTACGCGTAACAATACTCCGTAAACAACGTAAGTATGCAGGTATCCTCGTATCTAAATCATCAATATAGCAAAGCAATCCATACATATAAAAGAAAATGAAAAGCCCCACACGGAATTTTCATATTATATAATCAGAGAAGAAAAAAAAAAAAAAAAGAAAGAAAAAAAAGGAAAAAGAAAGAAGAAGAAGAAGAAGAAGGAAAGAAAAGAAATAGAAATGACAACCTCGGTGGTCGGTATAACCATTCAAAGTTGAAGTAGACGCGAATTTGCTGTTATATCTGAATACGCCTCAAGCCAGGGACCCCACACTGCGGTAAATTTAGGCATCTCATCTTTCAAGGTAGCAGTTATTCGCTCCATAACAATGAGGTCCCAAATCGCGGATCTTATTTCGGACGCAGTGGGTGGGTGTCCCTTCCATCTCCTCGCAATCGTAAGTTTAATCGTCGCACATATGCGATGTATGAGACTGTGGTTATAAGATGACAACTCTGGTATCTTAGCGTCCATTACTAACAAAGCGATCTCAGGAGTGCCGATAATCGTATGCCCCAGGGCCCGGGATAGCTGATGAAAAGAGTCCCTCCACAGCGCCTGTATAGGAGCACAGGACCACCATGCATGCAGATAAGTACCCAACACTCCACAGCCCCTGAAGCACATTCCATCAGGAGATTGAGCAATGCGGGACAGACGGAGCGGAGAAAGGTACCAATGCGCTATGACCTTATATAAGCGTTCCTTCACTAACGTACATATAGTTAGTTTATGAATAGTGCCCGCCGCCCTGTCCCATGTCTCAGACGGGTAAACTACGGCCAAATCTGAGTGCCAACGCTGACGATATGAAGGTGGCTCCGTATATTTTATTGCCAGAAAATGGTCGTAGTATGTAGAAACCGCATGCTTCAAACGTTTACCAACAAGGAAACGTTTCTCAAATAAAGTAGGTTCCGCAAGCCGGCTTGTCGACAAACAGGATGTCACGGGGTCAGGGAGAGAGGAAGGATCCTACTATGCAGATAAGCACTGTAGAGAAGTCCAGTATACAGTCCGTAATCAAAAGGGCAAAGGCAGGCAGCGAGGTCAAACGTTCCGAGGTCGAGGCAGGCAGAATAGGAGCAAAACGGGTAAACAGATCCGAGGTCGTAGGCAGGTAGCGAGAATCGTAGTCAAAAAACAGGCAAAGGTTGGTACACAAGGAATTCAAGATAATATAACGCAATCAGCACACCCAAAAAGTATTACACTTTGAACGGGTGAAGACAGGGGAGAAAAGTGGCGTTTAAATAGGAGAGTAATTGCAAACAGCTGTGTAGTGCACGCTACGTACGTTGCGTACGTCGCGTACGCTGCACAGGCTGAGTACGCTGCATAGATTGCGTACGCTGCGTAGATTGCGTACGCCGCGTAGATTGCGTACGCCGCGTACGCAGTGTACGCAGCGGTACGCCCGATGCGGACCCGCGCCGCGTCATACCCGCGTCCCCTTCGGTACGCGAGGGAGACGCACTGACGCGCCCACGGCGAGCAGACGCGGTCCCTGCAGAGGTAGAAGATGCGGGACCGCGACACCGCCGTGTGCGCACGGCGGGAACCGCAGCGACGGAGGAGTCGGGACCAGGCGAGGCAGCCCTGGCGTCAGAGGTAGGTACAGCGGCGCGCGTGACAGTACCCCCCCCTCCAGGAGCGCGTCCCGAGCGAGACGGAGCCGGACGAAGAGGGTGGAGCGCATGAAACCGAGCGACGCGAAGGGGAGCATGAACGAAGCGAGCGGGCACCCACGTCCGTTCCTCAGGACCGTACCCCTTCCAAGCCACGAGATACTGAAGGCCGTTACGAACCCTACGTGAATCAAGGATTCTGTCGACGACGTATTCCTCATGACCATGGACGGCAAGCGGGGCTGGAGGCTTGAAAGGAACGGTAAACTGATTGGATACATAGGGTTTCAGCAGGGAGACATGGAAGGACCGCGGAATCCGCATGGTAGGTGGCAAGGCAAGGGACACCGTCACGTCGTTAAGCTTGGCACGAACGCGGAAAGGCCCAATAAAACGAGGCCCCAGGGTCCGGGAAGGTTGCCGCAAACGGATGTTTCGCGTAGATAACCAGACACGGTCGCCCACTTGATAGTCCGGAGGTGGAGTCCTCTTGGCATCAGCAAAGCGTTTATAGCGAAGTTGGGCTTTCAGGAGAACCTCCCGGAGTTTCTTCCAGTGAGCGTCCATGTCAGATACACGCTTGTCTACCGCGGGTACCATGGACGAGGAACGAGAAGACGGAGGAGGCAGTATGACAGGGTGATAGCCCAGGGCAGCAAAAAATGGGGTACATCCAATGGACTCATGCAGAGAGCCATTATAGGTCATCTCTGCGAGCGGCAGGAGAGACGACCAATTGTCCTGGCTATCGTTGCTGAACATTCGCAAGTATTGTTTGAGTGTTTGGTTAGTCTTTTCGGTTTGTCCATTGGTCTGCGGATGATAAGCAGTCGATAAGTGGAGTTGTATTCCGAGTCTCTGGCAGAGGTGTCTCCAATAGCGGGATATGAATTGTGTACCGCGATCGGACACCATGTGGAGCGGAAGACCGTGAAGACGGACGATGTGATTGATAAAAACATCGGCAAGTTGTGAAGAGGATGGCAGGCGTGGTAAGGCGACGAAATGAGCTTGCTTGGAAAAACGGTCGACGACCACCAAGACAGTCGTGTTACCCTGTGATTTGGGGAGATCCACGATAAAGTCCATCGACACGTGTGTCCAGGGAGCCGTGGGAACGGGAAGAGGATGCAGGAGACCTTGAGGTCGACTCCGAGAGGTCTTCTGGCATGCACAGGTGTGACAGGCGGCCAGATATGTTCGGACGTCTCTGGTGAGTGATGGCCACCAGAATGACCTGCGGATGCGGTATTCTGTCTTCCGGAACCCAGAATGACCAGCGAGGAAGGATTTATGTCCCCAGTGAAGAACATCCGTACGAAGACCGGGAGGAACGTAGAGGCGTCCCGGAGGAGGACGTTCAGAAGGCGGGATGGCCCTTTGGGACATACGGATCCTGCTCATCGTGCGTATGGACAGACTGGCAACAAGACGTGTGGATGGAATGATGGGTTCGTTGATGTGCTGATCCCTGTGGTTATCGTGTTGTCTAGAGAGGGCATCAGCTTTGATGTTTTTGGAGCCTGGTCTGTAGGTGATATAGTAATTGAACCGGTTGAAAAATAGCGACCACCGTGCTTGTCGAGGGCTTAATCTCTTGGCGTTCTCGATATACAGCAGGTTCTTGTGGTCTGTTAGGATGATCACGGGTTGTTCTGTACCCTCTAGAAGATGGCGCCACTCCTCAAGTGCCATCTTGATGGCTAGGAGTTCACGGTTACCGACGTCGTAATTCCGTTCGGCTGCGGAGAAACCCTTAGAAAAGAAGGCACATGGATGATATTTTGTGGTTTGATCATGGCGTTGTGATAGGACAGCCCCTGCTCCGGTTTCGGATGCATCTACTTCCAGGAGAAACTGTTTGGTAGGATCCGGCCGACGTAACAGGGGAGCTGAGACAAAAGCTTGTTTTAGCCGTTCGAACGCCTGTCGGGCGTGTGTGGACCACTGAGACGGATCGGCTCCTTTTTTCGTCAAGGCGGTAATAGGGGCTGCTATGGTAGCGTAGTTTCTGATGAATCGCCTGTAATAATTAGCAAAGCCCAGGAACCTTTGGACGGCTTTGAGTGTTCTAGGGAGGGGCCAGGCTGTGATGGCCTCGAGTTTGGCAGGATCCATGTGAAGTCCTTCGGAGGAGACGATATAGCCAAGGAAGGGTAGACGTGTCTTCTCGAATAAGCATTTTTCAGCCTTGGCATACAACCCGTTCTCCCTTAGTCTTTGTAGAACAGCTCGTAGGTGGTGTCGATGTTTTTCGAGTGTTGGAGAATAAACGAGAATATCGTCCAAATACACGATGACATGAGATAAGAGCATGTCCCTGAAGACGTCATTTATGAAGGACTGAAATACTGCAGGAGCGTTGCATAACCCGAAGGGCATGACTTTATATTCATAGTGCCCGAAGCGGGTGTTGAAGGCCGTTTTCCATTCATGCCCGGACTTGATACGGATCAGATTGTAAGCACCCCTGAGGTCTAGCTTTGTGAAGTATTTGGCTCCTTTCAGGAGGTCGTAAATCTCTGTGATGAGAGGAAGGGGGTACCGGTTTTTTATGGTGATACGGTTTAACCCCCTATAATCGATGCATGGCCGTAGGGAACCCTCTTTCTTGGCCACGAAGAAAAATCCAGCTCCAGCAGGAGAAGAGGATGGGCGGATGAAGCCTTTCTCCAGGCTTTCTTGGATATAACGTTCCAGAGCTTTGTTCTCCGGTTCGGAGAGGGGATAAGTACGTCCCCGTGGCGGATCGGTTCCAGGCAACAGATCGATAGCACAATCGTAGGAACGGTGTGGTGGTAGCCTCTCCGCATCTTTTTTGGAGAATACATCCAGATAATCCCAGTAGTGTCTAGGTACTATGGTTTTGGGATCTGTGGGTGTGATCTCGAGGACGAGATTGAGTCGTCGACAAGGCATGACACAAGACTCTTGACAGTAATTGCTCCACGCTAGTATGTCTCCTTTTACCCAATCGATGTGTGGGTTGTGCTGTCGCAGCCAGGGATGTCCCAAGATTAGAGGGGCATGAGGAGACTTGATTATCTCAAACGTGAGCTGTTCCTGGTGGGTTACCCCTACCAGTAGGGTCAGAGGTACGGTTTCCTGTGTCACGAGTCCTGATCCCAGAAGTGAGCCATCAACGGAAGCGACCAGTGAGGGAGCTGTCTTGGTACGAAGCGGTATGTGCTGCTCCTTCGCCCACTGGTGATCCATGAATATGCCCGCAGCCCCGGAATCTATGAATGCGCGGGTGGCTACAACGTGTTCCTCCCAACGGATGGAGACGGGCACCGTCAGGCGTGTAGTGGGAGGAGAAGAAAAAGGACGTGTGCTTAGGTTGCCTTCTCCGGTGCAACCTAAGCGTTGTCTTTTACTGGTTTGCTGGGACAGGAGGACAACAGGTGATCAGCTCGGCCACAGTATAGACAGAGCCCCTGTGTCCGTCTGTGTTTCTTTTCGGCCTCAGTGAGGTGGCGCACTGTCCCTATTTCCATGGGTTCGTCGACCACGAAGGAGGAAGATGTGGCAACCGAAGGCCTTGTGTAGCCGGAGGCGAGCGGTACTGGTCTTTTCCCACGGGAGTGTTCGTTCGCCCTTTCTTGGATACGTTTATCCACTCTGAGACAAAGGGCTATGAGATCCTCAAGATCCGCAGGGGTATCATGGAAGACGAGGGCGTCTTTGATCTTCTCATTGAGGCCTCGTCGGAAGGCTGCTTTGAGAGCGCCCTCTTCCCAGTTGGTTTCATGGGCCAGGGTGCGGAATTCCACCGTATACTGAGCCAAGGTTTTGCGGCCTTGTTGGATGTCAAGCAGTGAAGACTCCGCTGTTTCTTTACGACCTGGCGCATCGAAAACAGTCCGTACGGCTTCCATGAAAGCGGGGCAGTCCTCAAGGAGATAGGAATCTTGCTCCACGAGGGGAGAAGCCCACAGTAAGGCATCACCTTTGAGCAGCGAAATGATGAATGAGACCCTCTTGGAGGATGTCTGGAACGCCTGGGGGTGATTTCGGAAGTGGAGCATGCATTGATTAAGGAAGCCACGGCATTCCTTCGGATCTCCAGAATATTTGTCTGGCAGAGGGAGCCTGGCAACAGCACCCGTGTCCTCGTGATGAGCGTCTCTGTGATGGGGTGTTCCCACAGTTGGGAGAGACGTCAAAGAACGCAACAAGTCCGTCATGGCATCCACCTTCTGTTCCAGGGACTGTAGCTGGGTGGCTTGCGCCGCCAGACGCTGGTCCTGTAGGTCTTGGCGGGCTTGCAACCGCGCCATATCCGCGGGATCCATGTTGTGACCCGTTCAAAACTGTCACGGGGTCAGGGAGAGAGGAAGGATCCTACTATGCAGATAAGCACTGTAGAGAAGTCCAGTATACAGTCCGTAATCAAAAGGGCAAAGGCAGGCAGCGAGGTCAAACGTTCCGAGGTCGAGGCAGGCAGAATAGGAGCAAAACGGGTAAACAGATCCGAGGTCGTAGGCAGGTAGCGAGAATCGTAGTCAAAAAACAGGCAAAGGTTGGTACACAAGGAATTCAAGATAATATAACGCAATCAGCACACCCAAAAAGTATTACACTTTGAACGGGTGAAGACAGGGGAGAAAAGTGGCGTTTAAATAGGAGAGTAATTGCAAACAGCTGTGTAGTGCACGCTACGTACGTTGCGTACGTCGCGTACGCTGCACAGGCTGAGTACGCTGCATAGATTGCGTACGCTGCGTAGATTGCGTACGCCGCGTAGATTGCGTACGCCGCGTACGCAGTGTACGCAGCGGTACGCCCGATGCGGACCCGCGCCGCGTCATACCCGCGTCCCCTTCGGTACGCGAGGGAGACGCACTGACGCGCCCACGGCGAGCAGACGCGGTCCCTGCAGAGGTAGAAGATGCGGGACCGCGACACCGCCGTGTGCGCACGGCGGGAACCGCAGCGACGGAGGAGTCGGGACCAGGCGAGGCAGCCCTGGCGTCAGAGGTAGGTACAGCGGCGCGCGTGACACAGGAGAGAAGAAAATGTCTAATTTGTAAATAACGAAACAATTCCGTAGGCGGAATCCGTAGCTCTGTACGTAACATGTCGAACGAACGAATCGCCTGTTTGTGGACCATCTGGCCCAGTCTCACGATACCCCCCTTCAACCACCACTGGAAATTCCTCGGATTTAATCCTACTGGAAACGCTGGATTATAAAACAGGGGAGTTAACGGTGATGGGTCACGTGCGAGCCGTAGAGTGAAACAACATGAATGCCAGATGGCCAATGACGTTCTCATCGACGACAACGAGATGACCGGGAGGAGAGCCTTGACATCCGTCCATAGTATGTATTGAAGTTATCTAAGTTATTTAATTCCGCTTTCAAAAAAATTTTATGTGAGTGCACTTGTTCTATTTCGTTTCTCAATGATTGCGTTTCCAATTTACCCATGTTTTCTGAGATTAAGAGGGTCTCATGTTTAAGATCTGAGATATTTTCCTTAAGATCTGCTTTAATTTGTACGCGAAGAATTTCCAAAGCCTTTGTTAGACTTTCATTAAAGGATAATTCCATGGAATCGCTAGAGCTTTCAGGGTTTGTTTTCTCAGGAGTTGTCACAGGACCAGGTAGACATTTCCTAGATATAATTGCAGCTTTGGGAGAATACTAACCGCTTATTGCACTCATTGCCTTAGTATTGGTGCTCTGAGGCTTTTCTTTGTCTCTCTCCTTTTCTTTATCCCTTTTAGATGGCATTTGGAGAGATATATAGAATGTCCAACAAATTAACTTTTTCTTTTCTTTTTCTTTCCTCTCTTTTTTTTTTCTTTCCCCCTTTCCCTTCTTCCTTCCTTCCCTTTTTCCTTCTTTCTCCCTTCCCTCCTCCTTTCTTTCTTCCTTCCCTTTAAATTAATATATTTCACAAAGGTATTGATCAAAGAGTATTACTTTGATGATCCACAGCATGGAAATAGATATATAAGGATCCCAAAACTTCACTTTAGTATATATGGAGATTCAGATAACAGAGCTAAGCTGATATAATAATGATGATTCCAAATATTTTAATGAAATTAGTAATGCAACAATAAGAATAGTAAAAAAGTATATGGAGATTCGAGAGAGATATAAAACGTCTTGTCATAAAGAAAAATAGAGTCTTAAGAACCAAGCTGGTCTTATCATCTACCTATTAGCTGAGCAGATCCCACAATCCCACAAATGGCTTTAACGGCAATATTCCGCTTTTTCGTCTTTGCCTTTTACCTTTTTTTCGTCTTTTCTCAGCTGCTCCTCTTTTCCTTCTCTCCTCCTTTCTTTTCTCGTTATAAAACGTTTTCTCTATTTCTTTTCTTTCCTTTTTCTTTCTTTAGAGCTTTTGGGGCTTTTTTAAGCTTCTTTTAAGCTTCTTTCTTTTTCAAGCCTCCCGGAGTGTCCTCCCGCCGTGAAGCTGGAGAAACGCTCCACCTCAGCGTGTTTTTCTAGTTGCAGACTCGCAACCCTTCAACTCTCAGCTTGCCGGCCCCCGGCCTCAAGGTTCCAGAGAGCGGGTAGCGGGTGACTGGTGCGTGCGGTGCGTGTAATGCGTGTCCGATACACTGCAGGAGGGGAAAGGAGAGAATCGCCGCTCAAAGAAGCCTGGAGCCTCGCATCATTCGCGCGTTCCTCGCCCCCCAACGCTCAACCACATCACGGTACGTGCGTCCTACGTCATGGCTCAAGCTGATCTTCCGTTGAGTTGAATCGATTTTTATCGATTATAAAATGAGGGGTTTTTTTCAGAGCAAATGCTCTGAAAAATAGCCCTCATTTTATAATCCGTTTTATTCAGTGACTCTCTGCAGTCACTGACGATTGGCCCCGCCCATTTCCTTCTTCCAGTCCCTCCCTGCAGTCAGGGGCAGATTGGCCCCTTTCCTTATAGCATCCACATGGCTGTGACACTCATCTAACTGAGTATAAAATTAATATTTGGGCTGCTGAAAGTTAGGGGAGGTGAGGGTTAATTTAGGGGCAGTTGTGGTTAAAGGGGTGTTTAGGGTTAATTTAGGGTCAGTTGTGGTTAATGGGGTGTTTAGGGTTAATTTAGGGGCAGGTATGGAGGTTAATGGGGTGTTTAGGGTTAATTTAGGGGCAGTTGTGGTTGATGGGGTGTTTAGGGTTAATTTAGGGGCAGTTGTGATTGATGGGGTCTTTAGGGTTAATTTATGGGGCAGTTGTGGTTGATGGGGTGTTTAGGGTTAATTTAGGGGCAGTTGTGGTTCAAATGCGCATAACGGGGGGGTTGACAGGTTGGGACATAAGAACAAGAAATGCATTTTATAAAAAAAAAATATTCTGCTGTTTGTTTTTAACATCCTGTTTGTTTATTAAATTATTTTAACTAAATTAAATATTTACATTCATTTTTTATCCGATTTATCGAAAAAATAATTGGCCAACTAATCGATTATGAAAATAATTGTTAGTTGCAGCCCTACAGAGCCCCAGCCAGGTAATATCACACAGTAACATGCATTATCATATATCAGAGCCCCAGCCAGGTAATATCACACAGTAACATGCATTATCATATATCAGAGCCCCAGCCAGGTAATATCACACAGTAACATGCATTATCTATATTAGAGCCCTTCACTTGATTTATCCTGCCCTCCTTACATTATTGCCCCAACATCCCTTACACCCACAGTACCTGATTGCAACAACAAAACTTTCCAAAGCACCACTTTGCACCCACAGGTCTTGCCACAGCACCAAGGTTACACACACAAGCCTTCCAAAGATCCAGAGTGCACATCCAAGCAATGCCCCAGCCAGCACCCAGATAGCACACCCATGCTGGCTGAGCATCATGGGAAATGCAGTTAACAGTTGATAAGGCTGCAGATTTTTTTAGAATTACAAAAAATTCTAATGTTAGCTTCCCTCCCATTCTTTTTAAAATTATATTAATCCCTTTAGTATTGATTTATCATGTAATGGCCCCAGCTGCCCTCCTGTGTATTGGTGACCCCACAACCTTGTGTATTGCCCCCAGTCCTCCATTATGTTTTCATGCCGCCTGCCAGCCCCCTTTTATGTGATATACCTAACCCCCTTGTGTGTTGCCCACAGTCAGCCCCCATTGTGTATTTATAACACCAGCCAGCCCCCTTTTAGTAGATGTAAGTGATGCCCCTAGCCAGCCCCCCTTGTGTATTAATGCACTCACAACCTTGTGTCCCAGTTGGGGAAGGGCCCTTGCCTTCCCCCACTGTGTATGTATGCCCCCAGCCCCTTTAGAATTATATAATGTCCCAGCCTTCTCCTCATTGTGTATTGTTGCCCCTATTTGTTTGGAATTATTAACTTTTTTTCTGACTTTCCCACCTGCTGAATGGGACTGACTGCCACACGAGGAACTCTATTGACTCTGTGAGCCTGCCACCTCCAGCGTCGCACCGCCTCTTCAAGGGGGCGGGACGAAGAGTCTCACTGAAGCAGAAGCAGCACGGCACACACAAGCCGGCTGCTTATCAAATTTCGCAGTTTCTGTGCTCCACCGGCCCGCCCATGGGATGGCAAATCGTGTCAGAGGTAGGAACAGGCGGGACAGAGTCCCATAATCGGGACAGTTGGGGGGCCTTGTGTTTCTCCAGAAGGATATAGATGTGTTGGAGAAAGAACGGCTACTAAAATGGTTCATGGATTACAGGATAAAACTTACCAGGAAAGGTTAAAGGAGCTTAATAGATATATATAGCCTGGAAGAAAGATGTGACAGGGAGGATATGATAGAAACATTTAAATACTTAAAGAAGGTTAACATGATAAAGGAAGATTTATTTCAAAGGAGAAATACTACCCCAACATGAGGCTAGAGGGGCAAAGGTTTAAAAGTGACATCAGGAAATATTACTTTACTGATGTAGTGTTTTCTGTGTGTGGTATTTAACATGGAGAGCAGGAGCCAGCACTACTTGATAGTAGTTATACAGAGCAGTTCTTTATTCAGCTCAGGTGCAAAACATAACCTTCAAACTGTCAACTGAACTCAAACTTAAAATGGCCACTGACCATAGTGTTCCCCACAAACAGTGGAGAGTGTCCTTTCTTAAAGCAACAGTATACCACATCTCTTAAACTATTTTCAAATCCCCCCCTTTTAAACATATATTACTGAACAGTAAAGAAACTGTAAAAAATGAAGCTAAATATACTTTATCCTATAACATAATCTTTCAGTCTCTTGGGAGGACGTATTACTCTTCCAGGTCGGGGTGTTTTGCAAGCAGCTTCTGTAGACTCTAGAGGGACTTGGTCTCCTTGGTCTCCATCTGAACCTGGCACTTCAGCCTCCAAGTCTGTATCGTGTGTGATTGTTGACTCTGTTCTACTTTTAGTTACAAGTACCTGTGGCTCTGAGTGGTCTATCATATGTATTATCCATCCTGAGATGACGCCGGTTTCTCCTGTACTTTCTGCCATCCGGTGTTTCAATTACATAAGATCTTGGCTCAGGACCAACAAATAATATCTTTGCAGGCTGCCAACCAACGGATGTCTCCATACGCACTGCATCCCCTTTTTGGAAGGCTGGTAGTAACTTGGCGCCATGATCATAATAAACTTTCTGCCTGCGCTGAATGTCTCTCAATCCCCGGTGTGCATTCTTTGGAATCTGGGGCTGTAATGCAGCAGCCACAACAGGTAACTTGGTTCCAAGAGTCCGACCCATTAAGAGCTGTGCGGGGAATAGGCCATTCCAGTGATTGGAGTGTTGCGTAGCTCTAAAAGCCCGATATGAGGATCCACCCCCGATTCCCATGTCTTTTGGAGCATGAGTTTAATAGTTTTTACTGTCCTTTCTGCTAGTCCATTAGATTGTGGGTACCCAGGACTAGAGTGAGTAAACTTTATCCCCCATGCTGCAGCAAATGCCTTCATCTCGGCACTGGCAAAGGGTACATGATCACTGATTCTGTTGGGATGCCATGTCTAGCAAAGGTGGCTTTCAGTTTGCCAATAACGGTTGTTGATGACTTATCAGACATCTTTAACACTTCAGGGTATTTGGAAAAATAGTCCACCATCACAAGGAAAGAGCACCCTTTCCAATCAAAAATGTCCATTGCCAGTTTTTGCCAAGGAAGGTGAGAAATTTTGTGCAAGAGTAATGGCTCTTTTTGGTTCACAGGTAGGTAACTAGCACAAATCTTGCAGGTCTCTAACATCTGATGAATGTCCTTGGACATGCTGGGCCAGAATAGGATCATCCGAGCCCACATTTTGATTTTCTGTATGCCTTGATGGCACTCGTGCAGACTCTCCAGGATTGTTCTGCGAACATTCTGAGGAACTACAATCTTTTCACCCAGCAAAAGGAGATCATCCTCCTTGTGCAGCAAATGCTTAAATTGCCAAAATGGCTGCAGACTTGGATGAAGTTGCTTTTTTCTTTGTGGCCAACCATGATATAGAAGATGTTTAATTTCCGATAAGCATTTATCTTCTGCTGTGAGCTTCTGTAAATAAGATAACATCTCAGTCCCTATAGTTTCTGATGCTGAAAGTGTATAAGTTACCTTTTCTTCAGATAACATATCCGTTTCTGAATCTGGGGGATCCACAGTGACCATGGAAAGGGTGTCAGCAATAAGCATGTCACGCCCAGCAGTGTAAGAAATCACCAGGTCATATCTCTGCAGTTCTAAGAGCATTCTTTGGAGTCTTGCTGGCGCTTTGCTTAGTGGTTTAGTAAGTATAGCTTCAAGAGGCTTATGGTCAGACTGCACTGTAATGATTTTGCCAAATATGAACTGATGGAACTTTTTAGTAGCGTAAACAATTGCCAAGAGTTCCTTCTCTATCTGGGCATAATTCTGCTCTGCGGTAGTCATCGCTCTAGATGCATATGCTATGGGGCAGTTATCTTGAAGTAAGCAAGCCCGCAGGCCAGATTTAGATGCATCTGCCTGAATCACCACTGGTTTTGTTGGGTCAAAAAATTTCAATATTGGAGCTTCAATCAGTGCCTGTTTTAACCCCTTAAGGACAATGGGCGGTCCCTAAACCCATTGAAAACAATGCATTTTGACCCCGTACATGTACGGGCTTTGTCATTAAGGGGTTAAGCACTGTACTGCTTTAGCATGCTCTGGGCCCCACTGCCAACAATGTCGTTACAGAGTAGCTTCCTCAATGGTGCTGTAATCTCTGCCTCCCCGGTATATATTGCGCAAGATACCGGACCATGGCCAAAAATCTTTGCAGACCTTTTTTGTCCTCAGGGTCAGGCATTTTGCTAATTGCTTGGACTTTCTCAGCATCAGGCTGAACTCCTGCAGGTGTGATGACATGTCCCATATATGGGACTTCTGATACTTTGAATTGGATTTTGTCCGGATTAAACTTGATGTTCTTGTTTAATGCTCAGATCATCACCTGGCTCAGGATCCGATCATGTTCTTCATGTGATGATGCAGCAATGATCATGTCATCAGCTATGATATGCACACCCGGGATGTCCCCAAAAATCTCCATATTCTTCTGCTGAAATACTTCACTGGCTGACTTTATCCCAAATGGTATCCTGCAAAATCTGAAGCGCCCCCATGGGGAATTGAAAGTACACAGTTCTGATGACTCTGTGTCTAATTTGACTTGCCAGTAACCATCCTTTTCATCAAGGATGGTGAATATGGTTTTGCCAGCAAGCTGGCTCTGTACATCCTCAGCAGTAGGGATATTGAAGTGGTGGCGCTTTATAGCTTTTTTTTAAGGTCACGGGGGTCCAAACATACCCTCAGAGTGCCATTCTTCTTTTCTTTGACAACAAGGCTGTTGACCCAGTTGGTGGGCGTGTATACCTTAGCAATGATCTGATCCTTTTCTAAATGCATGAGGGTCTCTTTAAGCCTTCCCAGTACTGCAAATGGGATTTTCCTGCAGCCATGTACGACTGGAGCCACATTTGGGTCTAAGTAGCTGTGGTAAGTTCCTTTAAATTGCCCAATTCCCCAAAATGCATCAGGGTAACATTTTACCAGATCATCTTTTGTGCGGATGGTTTGTGTAGAGACTGTGTGGACCTTACGAAGCAAATCCAGTTCCTGACATGCAGCTTTTCCCAACAATGGAAGTGTGGAGCATTGTGTGATAAAGAATTATAGCTCTGCTGTGTGTGGGAGTGGCTGTGGTTAGATACACAATGCCTTTTGGGTGTCTCTTTTTCCTTGGTTAAAAATTTTATCTCTCAGTATTGCCCCAATAAATAAAGTCTCAACAGTTTTTACTATCTCACCCTTCTGGCTCCTGGATTTACAGCATTTTGCAAAGTGATTATTTTTGTTGCATGTGTAACACCCAAATGCTGGGCATCTTTGAGGTGGGTGAACCCTGCCACACTTAGGCCACACATTCTGTTGTTGCTCAGCCCTTATAGCACAGTGAGGTTTGTACTTTCTGCCTCTAGTAGCCTCTGCTGGCTTAGAGAGAGAAGATTTGTACTCCAATGAGTGAATAGGCTGGTAAGCGCTTGCTGTCATGTTTGCAGCCATAACTTGAACCTGGGCTTTTGTGGCTTCAGCAGTCTGACACATCTCTACTGCCTTTTTAAGTGTGAGGTCAGTCTCTCTGAGCAGACGTTCTTTAAGTCTGGCATCAGGAACACTAAAAACCAATTTGTCTCTTAACATATCATCAAGTATAGTCCAAAATTCACAGTCGCTTGCCTTCACTTTAGTTCTGTCATATATCTTTCAATACCTTGCCCCTCCAGATGTGGATGTGTCCAAAATTGGTGTCGCTCAAACACAACATTTTTCTTTGGATTACAGTGGTCCCTGAACAACTTCAGCACTGAATTTAAGGTTCTTTCAACAGGCAAGGCTGATTCCAGTGTGTTGTAAACCTCTTGTCCTTCCCCACTCACAACATGTAGGGCTATGACAATCTGAGTCTTCTGCTTATAAAGTTCAACTGCCTCAGTATAAATTAAAAATCTCTGCTCCCATCTCCTCCAGTTTTCACTTACATTTCCTGTGAACTGCAGAGGGTGAACTGATGCTGGATAAGCTGTAAATAAAGTCCTTGTAGCAATATCCTTACTCAGGCAAGTTACTTTTTCAGCACTTCTGACACCATGTAGTGTTTTCTGTGTGTGGTATTTAACATGGAGAGCAGGAGCCAGCACTACTTGATAGTAGTTATACAGAGCAGTTCTTTATTCAGCTCAGATGCAAAACATAACCTCCAAACTGTCAACTGAACTCAAACTTAAAATGGCCACTGACCATAGAGTTCCCCACAAACAGTGCAGAGTGCCCTTTCTTAAAGCAACAGTATACCACAACTGTTGCTTTAAGAAAGCAACAGTTGTGGTATACTGTTGCTTTAAGAAAGCAACAGTATACCACAACTGAAAGGCTGGTGGATGCATGGAATAGCCTTCCAGAAGAAGTGGTACATGTTAATACAGTGAAGGCATTTAAGCAAGGATGGGATAGGCATAAGGCTAATCTAGATATAAGATAAGGTCAGTGACTAAGGAAAGTATTCAGAGGTTGGGCAGACTGGATGGGCCGAATGCTTCAATGTTTATCCAGGCAATTTGTCAATGACACTAATGATAATGTGGACCATGAGCCCATAATCTCTCCATCACAAATCATTCCATCGGTTACTACTTAAGTGTCATCTCCTTTATTCCAACAAATTTAGCAATCCCAATCTCTCATGTTTGTCCCTGCTACTGAAAGAGAGAACATGTTGGTATGGGCTCATTCGTCACGTACATCAGGACATCCATGTGCTCACCGTACCAGAAACATTATTCCTAGGCATTTTTGGTGGCCTGAGATGGCAAGAGATTGCATCGACTATGTAGCTTCCTGTATTGCCTGTGCTACTAGCAAAGTTTTGCACACGCATCCTCAGGGACTTCTTCACCCGCTTAAGATACCTACTCACCCATGGACACACCTGGCAATGGATTTCATCTTGGAACTGCCTTCTTCAAAAGTGAATACAGTCATTTTAGTCATAGTCGACCGCTTTTCTTAAATGGCACAGCGCAGCGCTGCAGGGGACCTGGATCCTTCTCTCCGGTAACCTCCGCTGCTGCCGGCACTTCCTCTGCGGGCTTGTTTGACAGAGAGCCGGCGTGACGTGACCTTCCGGTGCTTCATCATAGAAGCCCCGGAGGAACTAACGGGCAGCAGAGGTTGTCTACGCCCATTTTTTTCCTAACTTAATATTCAAATTTTGGGGGGTCATCTTATAATCAGAGTCTTCTTATAGTTGTGCAAATACGGTAGTTCCAATATTTATCTGTGAAATTGTCCGTCTTCATGGTCTTCCGGTACAGATCATGTCCGACCGAGGGGTTCACTTTACAGCTCGCTTCTGGAAAACCTTTTGTTCTTCTATGGATAATTTTTTAGCATTTTCTTTGGCGTACCCCCACAATCTAATGGCATCAATGAAAGGACTAATCAATCGTTTAAACAATTTCTTCGATTGTTTATTGATGGCCACCAATCAGATTGGGCTCATCATATTTCTTGGGCTGAATATGCCAGGAACAATGTGCCTCCCCGATTTCTCCTTTATTTCAGTACCTACATTTACTATCCAAAAGACTTACCGGTCGCATCCCTCAAATCTTCTATACCTGCTGTAAACTATTATGTTCAACAACTACCTGCCGTATGGGATAAGGTTCGACTATACTTATCTAAAGCGTTGATGCAGCATCCAAGTCAAGCCAATCGACATTGGCAGATGGCCATTTCATATTCCAAAGGGGACAGAGTTTAGCTAAAACTTCTACTAAAAACATCAGATTAAAGGTTCCATCCATGAAACGGACTCCTCGATTTATCAGTATTTTTCAAGTTCTGTGACCAATCAACCCCATAGCTTATGAATTATTACTCCCTACTTGTCTTTGGATACCAAGAGCGTTTCACGTATCATTGCTCAAACAAAACTTCCTTGACCTAAGCCAGTGAATCACCTTGATTTCAAAATTCAGTCCATCATAGATTCCAGGACAGTACCTTGTCCATTGGAAAGGATATGGTCCTGAGGAGAGATCTTGGGTGCCCAGTAATGGATGATTATGCCCCTATTCTGCTTAAAGACTTTCATGCTAAGTTTTCTACTAAAGCCTTCGGCCTAACTACGGAGTTATGTCACTACTTACCTGTCCGACAGGGAATTCGATCCTCGTCACCACAGCTTGCAGCAAGCGAGCAACCCGTGAGTTTCAGCTCTACACCTCCCTATGACTGGGAGAGAGTTTGTGTCACAGAAGGAGGCATGCCCGACCAGGAGACTGACAGCTCCACACCTCCCTATGACTGGGAGAGAGTGTGTGTCACAGGAGGGGCCACACCCGACCAGGAGACTGACAGGGGGTGCATCTTACTGAGAGACTGGAGGGTGAGTCTGAGTCCCGTTGTGGGGTTATGGCATGTTGTGGCGCTGGATTCCTGTTATCAGATCTTTGTGTTTGGACGTTTTGCTGAAGCTCTCAAATTTTTTATTTCTCCTGTACTGACACTGGCTTGCTGTGACTACCCGCTCCATGTTCTGACCTGGCTTTTACGACTACCTCCTACGTGTACCGAATTTAGTAGATTCAGCCCTACTACGCTTCTCTACAATTTTGCAGTTTTTCTAGACTGGTCTTCTATATTACCTAACCCTGTCTGCCTTCTGCCTGGCATCTCTTCTGCCCTGTTTGTCCCTTTGGGGGTCTTCCCATTTGGCAATTCACTGGGTGAATATTTTGGGGAACAAGTTCTGGGATATAGGTGCGTGACAGAGAGGAGTTGTGCTGTTCCATTGTAATGTTTTCCTCAGTATATAATGATAGCAGTAATGGTATACCACTGTCAATGCCTGGCTCAGTATAGAGTGATAGGCATTATGCTATACCATCGTAAATGTCTGGCTCAGTATATAAAGATGGCAGCTATGCTGTACCCCTGTCAGTTTCTGGCTTAGTATATAATGATAACAGTTATGCTGTACCACCTATACTGGCACAGTATACAGTGTTATGATGTACCACTGTCAGTGTCTGGCCTGCTATTTAATGGAGTCATACTGTACCACTTTTTAGCTTATAGAGGCTTTAGCTGGTTACCTAGCACTTAATTTGCAATTTTTCACTCACTTGTTAGGTCTTCTTAGAAACTTTATCAGTTAAAATGAATTTATGTGGGAGAAATAGTATTAAGCTAAATTGACCAAGTGGGTTTCAGCAAAAAATATTGTGTACCCTCAACATCTACTGAAGTAGGTAAATCCAATAGGGAAACAGCAGAAGTATCTTCAAGTGTATATATTCTCATATGTAAAAGCACAAGAATTGGAGGAGATCCATTTATTTTATGCATTGAAAGTGATGTAGAGGAGGGAGATGCCAGCAAACGCCTGCACCAGACCAGAAGAAGCGACTGGTAGACTATCAGTTTATTCTGATGTTGCTGCTTGGCCAGTCCCACTTCCACATGACTTAACAGTGGATCTCATTAGGAGGGGAAGTGAACCTTTCCAAAATAGGGATGGGCCTTTCAGTGTAGTTCAAAGGCAAGGAGAGAAATCCAAATGGAGCTGACCACAACACGGTTCTATAAGGCTCTGCCAAATGGTGAGAAAGTTCCTAAAATGTGGATGTGTACTCTCCTTCAAAAGAAAGTTTGTTTTTGCTGCAGACTTTTTGTTATTGATGAAGATGTAACCGGAACTTCCAGTTTTGTTATTGGGTTTCAAGTGTGGTGGAAGCTGAATGCAAAGGTGTCTGATCATAAGGCTTCTGAACATCACCTTACATGCTTGGAGAGCAGGATTGAAGCTACAACAATGCCTTGATCAAGTCCATCAAACAACTGCGGACAAAATGAAAAAGACATGTAGGGATATTTTGCATCGCCTCTTGTATGTTACTTTGTTTCTGGCTTGCCAGAATCTACCTTTTTGTGGTCATAGAGAAACCGTGGCATCAGCAAACAAAGGATACATCCTGGAATTGGTAGAGTTGCTCTCAACTTATGATCCAGTTTTAAAGAAACACTCAGAGCCGGCCTTAAATGTTATGGTGTCCTGTGCGGACTACTCCTCTGGCACCCCCTTCTCACTGGACACAAGAGGATCAGCTCAGACGTTGCTGTCTGCTGTATGTGATTTGTCTTTTTTGCGTTATCTTTCTTTCTGGTGTAAAGTTCTTGAAGAAACTAATATTGCGTAAAAGTATTTGCAAATTTGCAGATATTTGCAGATCAACAAAATAAAATTGTGGAGAGGGCCATTTGTTATGCAACTACTCTATGTGAGGAAATGAACATTTCTATGGAGAGATGTGGGAAAGTAAAGCCAGGAGAGAAGACAAAGGATGCTGGTTTCACAAGTTCATTCGCAATGGAAAAAATCCTTTCAATCTTTGGTATCATTCAGCCAAACTCTTTGGTTGTTGTTTGTAGTTTGCAGAAATGAAGGCTCAAAGGAACAGGATGTAAATACATACAATAAATATTATTGCCAACGTTTTTTGGGGGGTCTTTACATTTGAATGGGGGGGCACTTACAGGATCCGCCCCAGGTGCCAAATACTCTAGTTATGCCCCCTGCCAATGTCATCAGTATGTGGCAATTGCAAACTACACATTAGGTTTATATCAAGGTAACCTAATATAAAATGTATCAATTCCTGTATGACCTATTTCTGACTAAAATTAAATAATTCAACTTTTAGGGTGAGCTATCACATTTGAAACTCAAATTTTAGATTTATTCAGTGCATCTTTTCTCTTCTCTATTTATGTTCACTAAAGAGTCAGTTAGAAGAAGAATTGAGGTTTAACCCCTTAACGTCCAATGAAGGACCTGGCACGTCAGACACAAATGGTCAGGTAACAACCAATGATGTGCAAGGACCGTCATTGCTTTAAATGACATTGAGGCATTAGAGCAATACCACCTGGGTGCAGAAAGTGAAAGTAGATCGCTTTCGCCTGTTTTAAACTGCTTTAGGAGGTGATCAATAGTGTCGCTGAAATGCTTCGATAGCGAGGCATTCAGTGACACCAAACACACCCCAGGACACGCTGTGACCGCTCCGGTGATTTTGCCACTCGCAAGATGGCGGTGCTTCCTTTAAAAAAATAACAGTTGGAAAAGCTCGCTAGAGGGTTTCCAGACACTCTTGAGAACTCTGGTACTGCATTCAACCATGCAAGTCAGTGAAGCCCAGCTTTCTAATCACAATGTGATTAGTAAACTATTTTAAAAAATAATAAAAAAATATGAAAAAATAAAAATAGCTAACATTTCAAAATAATTATGCAATGATGTCACCATCAGAGGAACCGTCCAGTTCCAGCAAAATGTAAATAAAAAAAGTCCAAAAAGAATGAAAAAAAAATAATGTTTATTATTACGAGCCAGTGCTAAAATTAGCGGCAGAATCTTCCTCAAAATCTTGACATGGAAAGATAAAAACATTTCAAATACCAAAAGGGTGTCTAATTTAAAAAGAATGAATGGTTTGATGGGGTAAATTGGAGTGGCCGGGTTCAAAGATAGGGCACAGACTAGAGGACTGCATTGGGAGGTGGGTCCCGCTGGTGTTGCGGGCGGGAGATGGCGGTCAGACACTGTACCTGTGGGTCCCGGTAATCCCGCACAGTCCCGCAAGGCTGCCTTCGCGCTGCTCCCTTACGGTGTCTCTTCTCTTGCTCCGCCCAGGAACACAGCGGAGCCACATGATGTGACGTCACTTCCCATGACTCCGCTGTGTTCCTGGGCGGAGCAAGAGAAAGGACGCTGTGAGGGAGCAACTCGAGGGCCGCCTTGTGGGACTGCGCGGGAAATCTGCAGTTCAGGTAAGGAGTTGGGCGTGATTGGCCACATTTGTGGTTGAAGCGGGCGGGATTGACCACAAATGTGGCGGGAGCAGGCGGGATTGGGCACACATGTTGCGGGAGTGGGCAGGAGTGGAACACCCACATTGCAGGAGCGGACGGGATTGGACAAAAATCAGCGGGAGCTGGAATAAAAAAGCAGTCCCGCGCAGGGCTCTAGCACAGACTGACCAAAATGGAAAAAAGCACACTTCCCAAATGTGACCTTTTAGCCCCGAAACACTGGACAAACCCATGCACAAGTCGTATCACTGTACTCAAAAGATGTTGTTGAACACATATTGGGATGTTGTGTGACAGTGACATGTACCACGAGCTGTAAATTCATTCCCGATGTTATCACATTCCTTATGTGATAAAACATTTTTTTTTTAAAAACTACCACAAATTTTGACAAAGGTTGGTGGTAAAATTAGTGCATTGAAAAGGTTAAAATGCCGCCATTTGAAATACCCTGGGGTGTCTAGTTTTCAAAAATATATGGTTTGATGGGGTAACTTGAATTACCCGGCTTCAAAGGTGGCCCTATTAGGACATGGGGGCAGTAGGACCAGATGTCAAAGTTCCAAGCAAAAAAATGCGCATTTCCCAAATGTAGCATTTTAAATCCCAAACAACCTGACAAACCCATGCATGTGGAGTATCACTGCACTGGGGTGTTTGAAACTGATGTATACCAGGAGCTATGAATTTATTCCTGAAGTTCAATTTGTGTGAAAAAAAAACTACCAAAAAAAACTACCGTATTGGCTCGAATATAGGCCGGTATTGCCCACGGCGGAAGTGCCGGCACCGGAAGTTGAATAAGTGTTATGTGTAGATGTCCCCCGTCGGCCCCGCAAGACCCAGTGGAGTCTGCACCGGTAAGTCTGGTGGGGGGGGCATCTTGGGGACAGAGTAGCAGCATATCTCGGGGGGGTAGAGTGGCAGCATATCTCGGGGGGGTAGAGTGGCAGCACATCTCGTGGGGGGTAGAGTGGCAGCATATCTCGGGGGCGGTAGAGTGGCAGCATTTCTTGGGGGGGACAGAGTGGCAGCATATCTCGGGGGGGGCAGAAACTTTTTTCATTAAAAAAGCACCTAACTTTTAGGGTGCGGCCTATATTCGGGTGCGGCCTATATCCGAGCCAATACGGTACTTTGGCAAAGGCTAGTGGTAGAATCTCATGCATGGAAAGGGTTAAAATACTAGCATTTGAAATACCTTTCTAGTTTTCAAAAATATATGGTTTGATAGGGTAAATTGCATTGGCCGGCTTAAAAGATACCTGAAATAGCACAAAGGGTTTTCAAATAGCAAAACGCTACTTGTACTTATTGCAGCATTGCAGAAAAAAGCAAAAAAACATGAAAACATTGGGTATTTCTAAACTCAGGACCAACGTTCCATCTAATTTTTCTTAGATGGTGTGCGCAGAATTTCTCTTGTGCAAATTGTTTCCCAGAGCTAAAATTTTGTCCGCACAATATGCTTCTGCAAATGTTAAATTTGAATTGTTATTCTATATTTTTGGTACAGCTCGCTCATGGTTAATAACACTACATTATAGTGTGATAATATAGTATTAGTTACACAACAGTATCACTTACTGTAATGTTTTTTTTTTTTAACAGTGAAATTCTCACTGCATAATTGGGAAAAACTGTTGTGGGCAGGGGTGTACCTAGAGTATTTGGCACCTGGGCCAGATCCTGTATGTGGCACCCACCCCCACATACACACACTTTAAAACCGCATAGCTTCTATCGTTAGGCAAACATTGTCAGGGGTACAGCATAACTGTTATCCGTATATACTAAGGCAGACATTGACGGTGTTAGAGCATTACTGCTATCATTATATACTGAGGCAAACATTGACAGTGGTACAGCATAACTATCATTATATACTGAGGCAAACATTGACAGTGGTATAGCATAACTGTTATTATTATTTACTGAGGCAAACATTGGCGGTGGTACAGCATAACTGCTATCATTATATACTGAGGCAAACATTGACGGTGGTACAGCAGAACTATCATTATATACTGAGGCACGCACTGACGGTGGTACAGCATAAAACCTATCACTATATACAGAGGCACACATTGACGGTGGTACAGCATAACACCTATCACTATACATTGAGCCAGACATTGACAATAATGCAGCAAAACCCCTATCACTATATATTAAGCCAAACATTGATGTGGTGTAGGCCTACCACTTCAGTGCCTGGCCTAGTATATAGGGATGCATCGAAAATGAAAATTCTGGACCAAAAATTCAGCATTCACTTGACCAAAACTGAAAATGACCCCCCACCTTTCATAACAAAAACAAAAAACCTCACTTTTATTAAAAGTAAGTAACACAACAAAATTAGACAAAAAAAATCAATAACAATATATATATATATATAATTGTTAACAGCAATCACATATATATATATATATATATATATTATATTGTTATCAAATTTTTCTGTCCAATTTTGGTGTGTTAACAACACTTATATTAAAAGTAAGTAACACACCAAAATTGGACAAAAAAATAATATATATAATTGCTAACAGCAATCACATGTGATGGAACCTGGGCATGATAGGAATGTGATTACAGCCTCCCTATGCCATGCTATCCCCCACTTACACATCCATGCTATCATACACACACTCATTCACAAACATTCAGCATAAACTACAGCATAACACCCATCACTCTCACACACTTACTAATCCACTCTCACTGAATGTTTTCCTACCTTTTCTCTGTCACTGTCACTTTTCCTCCTGGTCTTCGTTCTTCCTCTTCTTCTTCTGTGTCCTGTCCTTCCGGTGCAGTGAAGGCAGTCGGCGTGGCTTGTGGCGGTGTTGTGCGCCGGGATATGACATCAAATCCCGACACAGAGCATCAATTGCTGAGTGCATCGCAAGTGAGCAGGATCGGAGGTCTGCATTAACAGACCTCCCGCTCCCTTGATTGTTTTTAAGCCGGCTAGAGGGAGATCATTGATCTCCCCAACTGAGCCTGCTCCTCTAGCGGTGGACATTACTGTCCGTTTCTGGAGGGGTGCTGTGCGCACACCAGTAGCGGACCGCCCCAACCCGCCCCCGCCAGGTACGCTACTGGTTGTGCGCACAATATTCTGACGTGTGTGCTCCCTCTGAAAGCTATGTGCACGCGGACAAGTTCACAGCTTAGAGGAAACACTGCTCAGGACAAATAGTAGAATCTATTAAGCAGGTTTTTTCATCAGCTTTTTTGGATGAATAAAAGATTTTTCAAATAAAAGGGTTTTTTTTCAATTTTTCATTGTATTTTATTATTGTTTTTTCTAGGAAATCAGATGATATAGTATCCGATGAAAGCCCCTTTTTCCTGAAAAAAAAACAATATATAACTTGTGTGGGTACATTAAATGGGTGAGGAGAAAATTACATCTAAACATGACCACCGCAAAGGTCTTAAAACAGCCTTGGTCCTAAAGGGCCGGAGTCTGAATGCAGCTCTGGAAACATTTGTAGACCAGCCCCATATATTGTATCTCGTGGTCGAGCTCTTGTACCCACACACACCCCTTATACATACCCGAGTCATACTATTTGCTATCCAAATAACTAAAGCATTCTTTTTATCACATTGTTTGTATTAAAATGCCAGAAAGCAAAAGTGTTAAAAGGCCATAATAAATTAAATCAATTAGACATAATGGAATCAAAACATTTGCTACTGCAAACATTTTTTGATGAAAAAAGTTCCATTTTATTTAGTGGAACAAAACAGTGATCACATTATTCTTCACGATATTCTTGTAAGAAACGTTTGGATATTAATACCACGACTGTTCTAGCACTGGATCATCCAATGGATACCTCATCCCAGATACATTACTATTATTGTTTTTAAATGCACACAGTTCATGGTGCAAAGTGGTCTGCCAGGGGGAAGGACTGTGAAACCAACGGGAATAATGAAATCAGTTCTTACAACTTAATTGGGTTTCACTCTGAAGAGCCCAACCACCATTCAAGTTTCTGTAATTAATCCTTTGTGATAAAATATACAGATTGAAATAAGAGTAAATAACACAATACCTTTACTTTTCCTCTCACTGATTTCTGGGCCTAGAAAGTTTTGTCCTCTGAAGTGACTACAAATTCAGGAGGGCATTTTATCTCTGGATAAGTAAACATTCAATAAATCAATTTATTACCACAGTAAGTACAGTACACACACACACTCCAGGACAGGCTCTGCCACACCGACACACCCAAACACACTCCAGGACAGGCTCTTCCACACAGACACACACACACACACCAGGACAGGCTCTGCCACACCAACACACACACCAGGACAGGCTCTGCCACACCAACACACACACCAGGGCAGGCTCTGCCACACCAACACACACACCAGGACAGGCTCTGCCACAACGACACCCAAACACACACACACCAGGACAGGCTCTACCACATTGACACATGCAAACACACACACACCAGGACACGCTCTGTCACACCGACACCCAGACACACACACACAAGGACAGACTCTGCCACACCGACACCCAGACACACACCTGGACAGGCTCTGCCACACCAACACCCAAACACACACACCAGGACAGGCTCTGCCACACTGACACACCCAAATACACACACCAGGGCAGGCTCTACCGCACCGACACATGCAAAACACACACACACCAGGACTGGCTCTACCACATCGACAAATCCAAACACATACCAGCAAAGGCTCTGCCACACCGACACCCAGACACAAACACCAGGACAGGCTCTGCCACACCGACACCCAAATACACACACCAGGACAGGCTCTACCACACAGACACCCAGACACACACCAGGACAGGCTCTGCCACACTGAAGCATAAAAATTTGATTTTCTGCATCATTGTATTTGTGTCCCCTTATGTATTCATGCCCCAGCCAGGTCCCCATTTAGTATTGATTACCGTCTTCCCCTCACAACATACAACCTTGTGAATTGCCCCCTTTGTGCATTTATTCCCCCGCACCCTTGTGTATTGCCCCCCAGCGTTGACTAATATGATGCCCCGACTAACCCCCGCCACTTTTGTATTGGTTTATGAGATGCCCAAGCACACTTGTCTATTGTTGATGCCCCCCACTGCCATATGTATTACCCCCTGCCACCCCCCCTCTATTTATACGGATTTTGTGATGCCACAACCCAGCCACCCCCTTTTGTATTATTTAATTTTTAATGATGTCCCAATGCAACCCCCCCCGAATATGGGTCTGCTTTCCTTTAACCCTCTATTTTTTGGTAATACTTACATTTTTGTGACGCTGAGCGGATGCGAGCGAGATTGAAAGCAGCCGTCGCGCAGCAGTCAGGCCACCTCCACCTAATGAAATTAAAGTGGCCAGCGTGCACGCACCATGCCACCCAATGGCCGTGCATCAGCTCTTCGTCCCACCCCTTTTAAGCTGTGGGACGAAGATATGAGGCACGGCCATTGGGCGGCACGGTGCGTGCACGCCGGCCACTTTAATTTCTTTTTTTTTTGTAAATTAGATTTTATTATTTTACAACAAATCGTACACAACAGAAGGGAAATAAGAGGGAACAAAATAGGGGGAGGGGAGGGGGGGGGACACTCCTGCGAAAAGTAGCAATAAATCAGAAGATCCTGACACAGCAGGATAATGCAAATAACAATGACAGCATATATGACATCATAGCCCCAACAGAGCATACAGACGACCCAGCACCCGCAGCCCGGAGGGGGGGTACCAGAAACAAATGAAGGAAAATCAGCCAAACAGAAGCCGGGAAGAGGGGTCCGCCAGGAACTGGGACCAGTAGAACCAGGTACGACCATGCCTCTCGCTAAGACTATCAGACCTGGCCACGAGTTCCTCCATTCCACGAACCTGTTCAACCCGCAATACCCACTCACGTATAGAGGGCGGAGATGTCGCACCCCAATGAAGGGGAATCAAAGCTTTAGCTTCATTCAACAGGTGTCGAACCACCGAGCGCCGATACACTAAGACGGGTTGGGAGGTAAGATGCAGCAAATAGTTAGCAGGGGCGAAGGGGGGTGGGGAGTCGGTGAAGCGAGGAAGGACATCACGGATAGTGGTCCAAAAAGGGACAATCAAGGGACAAGCCCACCAGATATGAAGCACTGACCCAACCGACTGCCCACATCGCCAACAGACGTTGGGGCACTCAGGAAACATAGCATGTAACCTAACCGGTGTGCGGTACCAACGCGACAAAAACTTGAAGGACATCTCCTGTGATCTAGAATTTAGGGAACAGCCGTGTGTCAAAGTAAAAATCTTACCCCACTGTGCTGCAGTCAAGGTGACAGTAAGCTCTGATTCCCATTTAGCCACATAATCAGGTAACGGGGCATCATCGGCGCCCAGCAGGAGCTGATAAAGCAGAGAGATACCGTGGGGAGGCAAAGCATCCCTAGAGTGCAAAGCCTCAAAGGGCGTAAGATCCCGAATAAGGCGATGCTTCTGAGGGATAGACGCAACAAAATCGCGCAACTGCAAGTATTGGAGGACCTGAAGAGCGGTGGGGGCAACCCCGGGGAGAAGGCTAGACAGAGGCCGAAGCGCACGACCCAGCATAAAGGAGCACAACGAGGGGGAGTCCTGGGATGGCGACCCCAAAAAGGCACCCCCAGACCCACCCGGGGGAAAATCCGGATTACCACGAAGCGGAGTCATGGGTGACGGGTAAGTCAGCAACTGGCATCTGCGAGAGACAGAGTGTAACACCTGTAAGGTAGCCAATACAAAGGGATTACCCCCGACCTGCTTCCGCGCCACCGAAGGAGTCAACCAGGTAAGTACCCTGAGCGGAACCAAACAAGCACACGCCTCCAAAGGCACCCACAACTTATGGGAAGGGCGATACGTCCATTCCAAAGACCGTAAAAGATGACAAGCAAAATAATAAGAACGGAGGCAAGGCAACCCCAAGCCACCCCGCACCTTAGGTCTCTGCAACACCGCCAGGGCCAGTCTAGGGGACTTCTTAGCCCAAATAAAGGACAGGAACAACGAGCGCACCGTTGAGAAAAAGACCCTCGGCAAAACAATAGGCAGCGCCTGCAACAGAAACAATATGCGGGGAAGGACGTTCATCTTAATGGCATTCACCCTACCAACCCAGGACACAACCAAGGAGCCCCATGTGCGAAAATCACCGCGAATGGCATCAAGCAGAGGGGGGAAATTAAACCGATACAGAAGAGATAAGTCCGCAGTCAACCAGATCCCCAGGTGACGCAGCGCTTGAGAGCACCAACGGAAGGGAAAGGAGGAGGTCAAAGAGTCCACCTCCGCCCTAGGCAAGGAAATATTTAATATCTCAGATTTCGCCAAATTAATTTTCAGATTAGAAAGACAACCATAAAGCCTAAATTCCTCGAGGAGCACGGGGAGCGAAACATGGGGAGTCCCGAGTGCAAACAACATATCATCTGCAAAAGCCACCGTTTTGTGTTGGACACCATCACACAGAACCCCAGAAATATCCGGGTTAGCACGCACCGCCTCCAAAAAGGGTTCCAGGGAAAGGACAAACAGCAATGGGGAGAGTGGACAGCCCTGCCTAGTACCGTTGGAAATAGGAAACGAGGGGGAAAGAGCACCATTAAGGCGAACCCTGGCAGAAGGCCCAGAGTATAAAGCTGAGACCCAACCCATCATATGAGGACCAAGACCCACCCCCCGAAGCACCGCCAGCATGAACGACCAATCAAGGCGGTCAAAAGCCTTCTCGGCATCCGTAGAGAGCAAAATAGACCTGACCCCTGAGCGCCCAGCCAAATGGATAAGATTCAAAGCACGGATAGTCCCATCCCTGCATTCCCTACCAGGCACAAAGCCCGACTGGTCAGGATGAATCAAAGCCGGGAGAAAGCGCCCCAAACGCAAAGCCAAAATTTTGGAGAATAATTTGATATCCACATTCAGCAGGGAAATAGGCCGATAGCTACCGCAGAGATCCGCATCCCTCCCCTCCTTCGGGATCACAGCTATCGTAGCCGCCAAGGTATGGGGATGAAAGCTGTCTCCCTTCAAAATAGAATTAAACACCGAGACCAACTGGGGACCCAAAATATCGAAAAACTTTTTATAATAGGCCAGGGAGAGACCGTCCGGACCTGGGCATTTACCAGACTTAGAAAGCTTAATCGCCCCGGACAACTCCTCCAGAGAAATCGGAACCTCCAACTGCGCAGAATCCGTCAGGGACAGACGACGGGGTAAGTACCGGTTTAAGTATTGTGCAATAGCCAATCTACGAGCCTCCACATCCCCAGAGGAGTCGTGTGAAGGGGAGCTATTGTAGAGGTTAGAATAGAAGGTCACAAATTCCTGAGCTATTTCCGATGGAAGGTATCGCAGGACACCCCCAGCGGACCGAATCCTGGGTATATAGGAAAGTTGTCTCCTCTTACGTAAAGCGCGGGCCAAGTATTTTCCCGGCTTATTCCCGTGTTCATAAAAGAGGGCCTTCAGACGAACAAAAGATCTCTGGGCCTGGGCATTGAGGATAGAAGCGAGTTCCTTACGAAGCGCAAGCAGACGCGCAAAGTCAGCAGCCACCAGCGTATCCTTGTGAACCCTCTCCAACCTCTCTATCTCCAAGTATAAAGCGCTAAGTTGTTGAGCATGAGCCCTCTTCTTAGCAGCCCCTAATCTAATAAGCTGACCACGGACAACACACTTATGTGCTTCCCAAATCGTAGGAAGAGGCAGATCTGGCGTCACATTAGACAAGAAATAGTCGCGTAAGGTCTCAGCAGTAACCTCCGAGGCAATGGCATCAGTAAGCAACGACTCATTCAGCCGCCAAGAGCTCTGGGTAGGTCGAGTCAGGGGGGACGTAAGCGTCAGGGACAGGGGGGCATGGTCAGACCACGTAATGGCCCCATAGCGGGCATCCAGCAGGAGAGGGAGATTATAGTGAGTAATAAACAAACAGTCAATGCGGGAGTATCTGTCGTGTGGAATAGAGTAAAAGCTAAAATCCTTAGCAGAAGGATGAAGGGCCCTCCAACAATCCACCAACTGCTCAGAAGTGAGCAGAGAATGGATACGTTTTAAAACATGAGAAGGGGTCTGAGACACCCCCGCCGACGTGTCCAAACGAGGAGACAGAGCAACATTGAGATCCCCACCGAAAACCAACAGCCCCTCCTGAAAGCGACGCAACACACGAAATGTTTTAGAAAGCCACAAATGCTGTCTGAGATTAGGGACATAAACGTTAGCAAACGTGTACCAGGCATCAGCAAGCTTACCCTTTACAAAGAGGAATCTACCCTCCGGGTCCGCTAAATGAGTGACGCCAGTAAGTGGGATATGGCGAGAAAACAAAATAGCAACCCCTTTCGATTTAGAGTGCGGATTGTTACTGAAATAGGCAACAGGGTAATCCCGCGACCGCAGGTGAGGCTGAGACCCATCCCGAAAATGAGTCTCCTGAATAAACGCAACAGAAGCACATTGACGCTTCAAATCCCTAAGCAGAATGGAACGTTTCTCAGGGACATTAAGCCCCTTGGCATTGATCGAGAGCACAACAAGATCAGCGGGACGAGAAGTCATATTGCAGGATGGGACCAACGAGAGGGAAATTACCCCTGAAAGCAGGAATCAGGAGCCCCCCGGGAAGGGTAGAAGGAAAAAGGAAGAGAAAAAGGAGAGAGACAAACAGCAAAGAGAAAAGAAGGGAAAGGGAAAAACACACACCAGGAGAAGACGAAAACAAGGAAAGGGGTACGGACGAAACGACCCACCCCCAAACAGACCCACAAAGAAACAAACAGGGAAGGGACAAACACCAGAAGAAGAAGACGAAGACAAGGAAAAGGAGAAGGCACAACGGGACAAACAAACGAAGAAACGGGGAGTGGGGGGAAAAAACAATCCCCACACTCCAAACAAATACCTATGGCGTCAGCCGGAAGAGGGTACACTGGAAGGCCCAGGAACAACAGGACCCCAGCATCCACCAGCACTACACGACGCCTATGGTAAGAGGCGGAGCGACAACCGAAAAAGAATCCGGCCAAAACAAAACAAAAACCGGAAAAACAACCAAAAAGAACATGAGACCCACCATCGGTCCCCGGCACACCAGGTAGCCCAGCGTATCAGCAAAGCAAACCACCCCCCCCACAACAAGCTAACCCCATAAAGTCAAATGAGGGCACGAATGGCAGACGGCGAGGGGGGCACATCTCCCAAAAAAGGAAATACGCAATATGAAATATAGGGCCCAAGAACTAAGAGGGAAGCAAAACCCCTAATGAACCGATAAATGATCCAGCACAGAACCCAGCCCACGCGCATGAGCAGCACATCAGAGGGAAAGTGGCAGAGTCAAGGAAGCAACGCAAAAGAAAATAAACAAGAACAGAAAACCCAAGCCCCCCACCACCCAAAAGTGCCGAAACCCTCCCCCCGCGGCCCAACGAGAAGTGCCCATAGCCAACACCAAGCCACCCAACAGAGCAGCGCCTAGGGCTGGGAGCCACAAGTGGAAGAGCCCGATAGCAGCATACCGTAGCAGGTAATGTAAACACGAACCCTGCACGCGTATACAGGCAGCCCAGCAGAGGGAAGTGGTGGAGTCAAGAAATCAGCGCAAAATAAAATAAACATGAACAGAGAAACCAAGCCCCCCCCACCCAAAAGTGCCGAAACCCTCCCCCCACATCGCAACGACAATCGCCCAAAGCCTGCCCCCAAACACCCTTCAGGACATGTCCTGGGGCCGGGAGCCATAAGTGGAAGAGCCGCAAACAGTAGCAGGCTGGATACACACAAACCCTCCACGCATACACGGGCAGCACCTCAGAGGGCAATTGGCAGAGTCAAGATATTAGCGCAAAAGAAAGTAAACAATAATAGCAAACGTAGACCCCCCCCCACCCAAAAGTGCCGAAACCCTCCCCCCACAGCCCAACGAAAATCGCCCAAAGCCAGCACCCATCTGCCTTATCGAACAGCGCCCAGGGCTGGGAGCCACAAGCGGGAGAACCCGACGGCAGCATACAGCAACATACAGCAGCAGGCAGTATAAATCCAAGCCGTAAACGTGGACCCAGGCAGCACATCAGAGGACGAGTAGCAGAGTCAAGAAATCAGCGCAAAAGAAAATAAACAAGAATAACAAACGCAAAACCCCCCCCCCACCCAAAAGTGCCGAAACCCACCTCCCGCATCCCAACAAAAAATGCCCTGAGCTATCACCCACACAACATATCAAACATTGCCTAGGGCTGGGAGCCACAAGTGGGAGAACCCAACATCAGTAGACATGAGCAGGCAACATAAACATGAACCCCCCCACCCCACTCCGACCCTTACAGAAAAATAAAAAGCAAACCCCCCAAAAACATAAACAAAAAGGAGTCTGCGTTGCGACCCGTCCAACGGGGATGTGAGCAGCCCGACACAGGATAGCGTCCACAAGGCCGACCGGAGGAAGAAGCAAGGCGTCCTGAGCAAAGCCACCAGGCAGGACCCAGGAGGGTAAGGCAGTGCCCCAAGACCAAGAACAATGGCAGGGGGGAGTAGAGCTCCAAATGCAGGCAACCTTCGGGTACATCAACGGAGCCGAGGAAACAGCCGCAACCGGACAAAACAACAGGGATACCGCACGGGGCGCTCACTCCTCCGGATCCGTCGCCGCAGGAATCCTGGCACTCCGTACAGGACGGAGAGGACGACCCGGCATCCTCCCCACACGACGGGAAGAGCCCGCCACTCCGCCACCAGAACCACGATCCGCCGGGACATCAGGCAAGTTCCAATCAGGGATCCGAATAGCAGGTAAGTTGAGATCGCGGAGGAACGCTGACAGTTCGCGATGAAATCGGAGCGAGTAGGTATAGCCACCTGAGCGCACATTAAGGCTAAAGGGGTAACCCCAATGATACGGGATGCCACGGCTCCGGAGCTCAGCGGCAAGAGGTCGAAGCACTCTCCGATTCTGGAGCGTGATGTCGGAGAGATCTTGAAACAGGGTAACCTCAGAGCCCTCGTAATTCCAGGAGCCGACCTCCCTCGCACGCCGCATAATCTGCTCTTTCAGCTGGAAGTCCGTAACGCAGCAGATGATATCTCTCGGGGGTGCTGTCGGGGGACCCCTAGGCCTCAGAGCTCTGTGTGCACGATCCAAAGAGATCACAGCCTCGGGAGGTCTCCCCAAGAGGCTGTTAAACAGGCGGACCACAAGACCACCAACATCCTCAGGCGATGGCCTCTGTTGTCGAGATCCTCCAACCTTCTCCGATAGTCGGCCAAAAAGTAGGATTGATGGGCAGAAGAGGATTCCAGGACAGAGGTTCTCTGAGCCAGTTGAGCGGATTCCGCCTCCCGGAGTGCAAGGCGACGGTCTAACCCGTCCAAGTCGGCCCGAAGGCCCGCAACGGCATCGGTCACGGTCTGCTTCAATTCCACCAGCAAAGTGCTAAAATCCTCCCGCCAGTTAGCCGAGGAAAAAAGCTGACGAACGTCCGCCGAGCAGGTAGGTGCAACAGGCAGTCCCGTAGCCAAATCCTCAGACCGGTCTCCGGAATCGCGGGAACCCGCGGGCGAAGGCACCTCGTGGTCGTCAGGGGCCTGCGAGGCCAACACCGCTGGGGTGCGAAAAAACTCCCTAAGGGTGGCTGTTGAAGACATGGCACCCTCCCCAGACCCCGACGGGGCCGAGGACTGTCTTAAAAACCCTTTCTGTGTCTTGAATGGAACCTCCAATCTGATGTGTTGCAATCCTCTCCAGCCAAGCCCAGTAGATATAGACAGACTCCGGAAGTAATCAAAATATAAATTTATTAGGGGAACAAGTCCCTTTAAAAATGCATTAGTATTAAAATATTAAAAAAATATACATAAATAACTAATAAATAAGTCCTTCCTTGACGCGTTTCACCCTCTTTGGGCTTCCTCAGGAGGTAGAAAAAGTTACATGTTCCACCTTTCGTATCCTTATATGCGTGTGTGTGTGTGAGTCCCCCTTCCTGTGTATGATGCCGTAGCGCCATGACGTTCGTGCGTTTTAGTTAATATTCCTGGACGCCACTCCGTCTAGACGTTTGTCAATCTCGTATGTTACCATGGAGACGCTATCCTGTATAACACCTCCCTTTCTTTCTTTCTTTCTTTCTTTCAGGAGCCTCGTTCATTGTATAGATGCCTCGATCGGCATCTCTTCGCTGCGGAACATAGACATCTCGAGGTAGTATATCCTTTATTATATTTTACATTAATCATTTTCTATATCCCGATCTTATGTGCTTATACTGAAGGGGTGCACTCAGTAGATGTCCGGAAGCGAGGGACCTCCAATATAAAACGTATATATATTCTATTTTTTTCTTTACAGATATCATTGATCGGCATACAAATGACAGATCACCGGAAAGACCCCAATATTCTTATTGGGTCTATTTTTCTCTTTATTTAGATTTTTTCTTTCTTTATATTTTTATGCAGGGGTGGTGTTTCACTTTATTTTATATTTTCTTACTATTCAGCACCATCTCCTCTTTATTATTATTTTAAAAAGTCTAATTCCTTCAACTGAAAAGTACAACTGAAGGCACATCATTAAAACACCAAATACAAGGTATCTCTTTCAAATGGATTTGTAAAGGTGCCACTAGATGGCACTCTAAAGTCAATTCCAGCCAGGTAAAAGAAGAGAGCCTAAAACTTGTACAGAGGCTACCACTCCATTCACAAGGTTTAGACTTATATTGCTTTTTAATGCTAAAATGAAAATCATTGCCACTAGATATGACTAACACAAATATATGCCAGGTAAGAGGAAGGGAGCCTAGAACCTATACCAGTGATGGCGAAAGTTTTTGGGCCAGAGTGTCCAATTTTCTGCATGAAACCAAGTTGCAGACCTCAAAGTTTTTTTGGTACAAACTTACTATACACAACAGTGTGTATTAATTTCCCCATATAAATTATGTTTGTTTTTTAAGCATAGAAACATAGAATGTGTCAGAAGATAACTATTTGGCTCATTTATCTGCCCTAACAGAAAAACACACGAAAAGAGGGTGAATTATTTGTGAAAAAGTAAATAACATTAGCATTTGCACTGAAATGATATCAGTGTATAACAAAACTAAATGGAGCCTAACAATTCACAGTACTTGTCTGCCAACTCTTCTACATGAGGATGTATGTAGAAAGTAGAAAATAACTAACTGACTCATCTGAAATCTAAACTTTCCTCTTCTTGGCTTCAATGAGTTTTCAACAGAAAACAGCTGATTGAAGTCACAGCCAGCGATCAGAAGCATATATGATGATCCTTCTGTCCACTATAAAATGATTTCATGGGATAATACAAGTTAAAAGTCATGTTCCATGACTCTCAGTTCTTAAATACTTGTATATGGAAATGGAAACAGCACCACAGGCCTGGATCAACTGAATTAGACATACAAACTCTGTTTTTGCAGGTATACATGAATAATGTATGGAAACATAGCATTGCAGATATAGATCAACAGAATAACACACAAAGCCAGCTTTGTAGGTATAGATCAATTGGAAATCAATTGGGCACACGACAGCAAGCCCACTGGCAAGGCACACGACAGGAGAGTGGTCAATATCAAGCTGAGTCAGAAGCCGAAGATCAGAAGCAGGATGCCAGGAACAATTCAGGACCAGGTACAGAGCTACAGCAATAGGCTGCTAACACTGCAATGCAAATGCCCCTGCTGAAAGGCAGAGCAGGTATATAAAGGCAGTGCTCCACCAGGTAACAAGGATCAGCTGATTTAAGTAATTAGTTCTGGGTGCTCCAGAGAGGGAAGGGTGGCCACTAGTGGTTGCAGGAGAACAGGAGAGTAAATAATTATTGCTTAATCCAGGCTGAGTAGGGTGGGGCCTGACACCCCCCCCACACACACACTTACACATCCATGCTATCATACACATATTCTTTCATTTACACATTCACAAACATTCATATACTCATTAACAGATATTCATTCATTCCCTCATTCACGCATACTCATTCATACACCCTCCCCCATCTCCTTACCTGAACTGCAGATTGCTCTGTGCCACTCGCAAACTTCCACAGGGGCTGCTACTTCCCTCTGCGTTGCTCGCGCTCTGTGTGAGTACTTCTCTTGTACGGAACGGAGCAGAGTCATGTGACGTGACGTAAATTCACGTGACTCCACTGGGTTCCTGTTTCCCCTGGGCGAATTTAAGAGACGTCACTTGCACACGCTGTTCGAGCAACGCATGCATAAGCAGCAGGGCCCCTGCGGAAGTTAATCCGGCCCTGCATCCATGGACATGTCCGGGGACATTATTTGTCGGGGAAAGTGTCCTCCAGGGAAGTCTGGTTACCCTAGCTTAAACCCACTTGATCATCATATCCGAAAACATTAGTTACGGCCCCAGAGTATCTTTTAAAAAGGAATGCTCTATCTTTTTCATTAAAAAGATTTTGGTATCTCCTCGTCACCCTTCTCCTTCTGTGTCTTCTAAGTAATGTGTGTTTTACCACGTTTCTGACTTGGAAATTCTGTTGGTTTTTGCTATACCATTCCATGTTTTTCATTGGGTTTTTGGGGTGCGTGTGTTTCTGCACCTCTGTTTGGGTTAAATTGTGGGAAAACATTAAGAGGATGTGTTTTGCAGACGGGCAAATTGTATGTTCATCTGTTTGGTGGGGGCTCGCTGGGACATGGTATTTCTTACACTTGTTCTGTGGTCCCCTTTGCCCGGAGGGGTGTGAGTTAATGGCTTCTACTTCTCCCTTACCAATGTCGGTAAGGGACTATCCGCTCAATCTGTTTTCTTTCCCGGAATGTTGAGGGACTTAACTCTCCTATAAAACGTAAAAAGGTCTTGACTCACCTTCGTAAATCCTGCTCTGATATCATCTATTTACAAAAGACACATTGGTGTGACCGTGCCACTAATGTACTTAAGGCCTCCTGGATAGCTAATTGTTATTCTTCTATGTAGGGCTGCAACTAACGATTATTTTAATAATCGATTAGTTGGCCGATTATTTTTTCGATTAATCGATTAATCGGATAAAAAAAATGAAAGTAAATTTTTCATTTATTTAGTATAATTTTCTAAACAAATGATGTTAAATACAAACAGCAGAATAAAAAAACTTTGATAAAATGCATTTCTTGTCTTTATTTCCCAACCAGCCCCCCAATATATGCACATTTGAGCCCAGGCTTGCTACGCTGCCTCCCAGACATGCCATGCTGCCCCCCCACATATGCCACGCTGCCTACCACAGCACTCCACGCTGCCTCCCACATATACCACACCACGCTGCCTCCCACATCTGCCACTCCACACTGCCTCCCACATATGCCACTCCACGCTGCCTCCCATATATGCCACTCCACGCTGCCTCCCACATATGCCACTCCACGCTGCCTCCCACATCTGCCACGCCACGCTGCCTCCCACATCTGCCACTCCACTCTACCCCCCACATGCCACTGTGCCTGATACGCCTTATACCCCCTGAAACACCACTCCATCCTCCCCATACATGCCACCCTGCCCTCCCCACATATGCCACGCCATGCTGCCTCCCACATCTGCCATTCCACAATGCCTCCCACATATGCCACGCTGCCTCCCACATCTGCCACTCCACGCTGCCTCCCACATCTGCCACTGTGCCTGATACGCCTTATATCCCCTGATACCCCACTCCATCCTCCCCAGACATGCCACCCTGCCTCCCAGACATGCCACTTCTCTACCCCCAGATATGCCACTCTACCCCCAGATATGCCTTATACACCCTGATACACCACTCCGTCCTCCCCAGACATGCCACACTGCCCTCCCCACATATGCCTTATATACTGTATATGCCTTATACCCCAGATATGTCACTTCACTGCCCCCAGGATTTAGATTCCCCTAAATTAACCCTAAACTCCCCATTAACCATAACTGCCCCTAAATTAACCCTTAACACCCCCTTAACCACAGCATCCCCTAAATTAACCCTAAACACACCATTAACCACAACTGCCTCAAATTAACCCCAAACACCCCATTAACCACAGCTGCTCCTAAATTAACCCTAAACACCCTATTGACATAACTGCCCCTAAATTAACCCTAAACACCCCACTAACCATAACTGCCCCTAAATTAACCCTAAACACCCCACACCATAACTGCCCCTAAATTAACCCCCACCTCCCCTAACTTTCAGTAGCCCAAATATATATATATATATATATATATATATATATATATATATATTTCATACATATATACACACATTATATATATATATATATATATATATATATATACACATATACACATATACTTACAGTTAGATGAGTGTCACAGCCATGTGGTTCTGGCCTGGAGAAGGAAGGGGCGGGGCCAGTTGTCACAGTGATTACAGGGAGGGGGAGTAAGTAGGAGCTGCTGCTGTGAGTCAGACTAAACGGATTATATAATGAGGGGGATGTTTCAGAGCGTTTGCTCTGAAAAAACCCTCATTTTATAATCGATAATAATCGATTCAACTAATCGATAATGAAATTCGTTGCCAACGAATTTCATTATCGATTATTATCGATTTTATCGATTAGTTGTTGCAGCCCTACTTCTATGTATACGAGAAAATCCAGGGGCACTTATATTCTGCTCGCAACGCGTTTGCAGTACTCAGTTGAGGCGGAGATGCAATTCTTGAAGGTTCGAATGGGGTCTGATACTTTCACTTTGGTTAATGTTTATGCTCCTAACTCAGGTCAAGGTTCCTTTTTGGCAAAGATTTATGCTCTTTTAGTTAAAATATCTGCTACTGATATAATTTTGGGTCGTGATTTTAACATTGCTGTTGATCCTGGCCTGGATGCTTCACGCCCAGGTTCCCGCTCCTCTTGGTTCTCCTTGATACCTCTCATTGACCGCTTCCACTTGATAGATGTGTGAAGACATACCCATCCTGTTGACAAGCAATTTACGTTCTATTCCCATCCCCAGGATTTCTTTTCTAAATTGGATTATTTTTTGGTTTCAGAGCCTCTGTTACATAGAGTTAAAGGCACGCAAATATTCCCGATAGTTATTTCTGACCATGCTCCGGTGTGTCTTGACCTTAACCTTAAGTCCCCTAGCCAGTTCTCCTTTAATTGGAAGTTTTCCTCACATCTCTTTTACTCTGACAATTTTCAGTCCTTTCTAGAACGGGAATGGCTTAATTACGTAGATGACATATTTGACGTATTTGGGGTGCTGTGGGTCATTATTTCTGCTGTCCTTCTGTGTTATAATTTGACTGGCTTGTCTTATGTATTTTATGTCCCTATAATTTGGATCACTGTTTTGTGCTTGTTACCACTTGTTACCACTGTGTGACTTTTGTATTTTTGTACTTTGATTTGGCCTGTGTCTTTTGTACGTTTTTAGTATGTACTAAAAAAAAAAAGGTTTTGGTAATACTCTTGTGACACTTTTAAAATGCCCACAATGGAGGACTGGCCTTCCTTTTCTAAAATTAGGTCTCTCTTTTGAGATATTTGTTTAAAAAAGAAGCGAGTGCACTTCTCTCCTTGCTCTAAGTGTTTTAACCCAGGCATTAAAAATAATTTGTTTACCTTTAAAAACTAAAACATTTTTAATCTCCTTATTAAAATGTTAAATGTTAAAAAAGAATTTGCAAACGCATATTAACCTCTTGATGACAAGACGGTTTCTTACTTGTAGTACGCTTTGGAACAAAGGCTTTTTTAACATTTTTCAAGTGTTGCTGTTTAGCTGTAATTTTCTTTTTTCATGACAAGCAGAGCTTGTTTTTTTCACAACAAGCAGGGCTTTCTTTAGATGCCATTATTGTTATCATATCATCTAATTTACTCTAAGAAATTTAAAAAGGACTTTTTCTCACTTTTATTTGAAAAATCTTTTACTCATCCACAAAACTAATGAAAAAAAATGCTAAATAGATTCTACTATTTAACCTGAGTTTAGAAATACCCCAAATCTTTATTTCCTTTTTGCGCATTTTATAGGGTAATAAGTACAAGTAGCGTTTTGCTATTTCAAAACCTTTTTTCCAAATCTGGTCATTCTGCTTCATGTGGTATCAAACCATATATTTTTTGAAAACTAGACACCCCAGGGTATTTCAAAAGCTGGTATCGTAACCCTTTCCATGCACTAATTTTTACCACCAGCCTTCGTCAAACTTTATGGTATTTTTTTTTTTTTAACCCACATTTTACATTTTACTATAAAAGGTTATATGTTATATAGGAAGGGAGGAGGAGTATGCTTGTATGTTAACAACGAGCTAAAGTCAAATACTAAGCATCTTGAAGGCGACAAGGGATTTGTGGAAGCTTTATGGGTAGATATCAACTTGGGGCATAAAAAAGGAAAAGAACTACTGGTTGGGATATGTTATAAACCACCTAATGTTAATAATGATGAGGAAGAGCAGCTGTTAGAGCAAATTGAGAAAGCTGCACATCTGGGTAACACGTTAATTATTGGAGATTTTAATTACCCGGACATAAATTGGGATAGAGGGACTAGTAGTTCTGCAAGGGGATTCAGGTTGTTGAACCTGTTAAATGACACCTTCATGTCACAACTGGTACAAGCACCAGCTAGAAAGGATACTTGTTTGGATCTGGTGATAACAAACAATGTTGATCTTGTGTCTAACATTCAAGTGGGGGAGCACTTGGGTAATAGTGATCACAATATGGTCTCTTTTGAAATAAACTCAAACAAGAAATTGCCCATGGGGAATACTAAAATGTAGAATTTTAAGAAGGCCAATTTCAATAAGATAAGGGCAGCTTTACAACTTATTGACTGGCAAAAACTCTTCAGGGATAAAAATACTGAGGAAAAATGGAGTATTTTCAAACAAATATTAGCAGGGTACACTTCTCAGTATGTACCACTAGGAAACAAATATAAAAGAAACAAATTGAAACCGATATGGCTTAGTGGGGAAGTTAAGCAGAAAATTAAAAATAAGAAAATGGCTTTTACAGCACTTAAATCAGACGAATCAGAGGCATCCTATATAAGATATGAGGAAGCCAATAAAGTCTGCAAAAGGGTGATTAGATGGGGTAAACTAGAAAATGAGAGGGTGATTGCCAAAGAGAGCAAAACCCCCCAAAAATTCTTTAAGTACATAAATTCTAAAAACATGAAAACGTAGGTTCATTAAAAACAGAGAGGGGAGTGTTGGTTTAGGAGGACCAGGAAAAAGCAGAAACTTTAAATAACTATTTTTCCTCAGTATATATTAAGGAGGAACCTATGGCAATGGATATACATAGGACTACTGAGAAAAATTTTCAGTCAAACTGTGAGTGGATGGCTCAGGACAAGGTGCTGCAGCAACTAAAGAAAATTAATGTTAACAAAGCTCCGGGGCCTGACGGTATTCACCCACGAGTACTTAAGGAGCTGAGTCAGGAAATAAGTGAACCTCTGTTTCTAATCTTTCGGGATTCTTTTCTTTCAGGAATTGTACCAGAGGATTGGAGGAAGGCAGATGTGGTTCCTACTTTCAAAAAGGGTTCAAACTCCGTGCCCGGAAATTATAGACCTGTGAGCTTAACTTCCGTGGCTGGGAAAGTATTTGAAGTAGAGCTGAAACAACGAATCGATAAAATCGATAATAATCGATAACGGAAATCATCGATAACGATTTCCGTTATCGATTAATCGAGTGATCAATTCGTTGTTGGAGCACTCGGCTCCTTTTACTTACCTCCGCGAGCGTTCCCCGCTTCTGCTACACGCTCTGCAGTCTCCGCCTTCTTTTAGCTACGTGACGGATGTGACGCGTTCCGGAGGTAAGTATTCTTCATGTCTATGTGCACGGATCGCACAGAGCCACTCGCACAGAGCGAATCGCTCTGTGCGAATGGAGCCACTCGCACAGAGCGGTTCGCTCTGTGCGAGTGGCTCCACTCGCACAGAGCGGTTCGCTCTGTGCGAGTGGCTCCATTCGCACAGAGCGGTTCGCTCTGTGCGAGTGGCTCCACTCGCACAGAGCGGTTCGCTCTGTGCGAGTGGCTCCATTCGCACAGAGCGGTTCGCTCTGTGCGAGTGGCTCCATTCGCACAGAGCGGTTCGCTCTGTGCGAGTGGCTCCATTCGCACAGAGCGGTTCGCTCTGTGCGAGTGGCTCCATTCGCACAGAGCGGTTCGCTCTGTGCGAGTGGCTCCATTCGCACAGAGCGGTTCGCTCTGTGCGAGTGGCTCCATTCGCACAGAGCGGTTCGTGAGTGTGGGTGCAGGGCAGAGTGGGGGTGGGGGTGCAGGGCAGAGTGGGGGTGGGGGTGCAGGGCAGAGTGGGGGTGGGGGGTGCAGGGCAGGAGACTGGGTGCAGGGCAGAGTGGGGGTGGGGATGCAGGGTGTGAGTGTGGGTGCAGAGCAGAGTGGGAGACTGGGTGCAGGGCAGAGTGGGGGTGGGGATGCAGGGCAGGGTGTGAGTGTGGGTGCAGGGCAGAGTGGGTGCAGGGCAGAGTGTGAGTGTGGGCGCAGGGCAGAATGTGGGGGCAGGGCTGGGTGCAGGGCAGAGTTAGAGACTGGGTGCAGGGGCACAGTGCAAAGTGCTGGGTGCAAAGTGCCAGTGCTGGGTGCAAAGTGCCAGGGCTGGGTGCAAAGTGCTGGGTGCAAAGTGCCAGGGCTGGGTGCAAAGTGCAAAGTGCTGGTGCAAAGTGCTGAATGCTGGGTGCAAAGTGCTGGATGCAAAGTGCCAGGGCTGGGGCAAAGTGCTGGGTGCAAAGTGCTGGGTGCAAAGTGCCAGGGCTGGGTGCAAAGTCCTGGGTGCAAAGTGCTGGGTGCAAAGTGCTGGGTGCAAAGTGCAAAGTGCTGGGGCAAAGTTTCTTGAACAGTAATAGTCCACCTCTTTTCAGAATGTTTGGGGTTATTTTGTTTCATAAATATTGTGTTTGGGTTCTTGTACTTTGAAAATATTGTTTTTTATTACATCATAACAAAATAAGAATGTTAATGTAAATTTTAAGTTGTTTTTTAACATCCAGTTCATTAAATTCTTTTAAATAAACGAAAAATTTGCATATTGTTTTTTTTATCCGATTAATCGATTAATCGAAAAAATAATCGGCCGATTAATCGATTATTAAAATAATCGTTAGTTGCAGCCCTAATTTGAAGGGCTGTTTAGGGATAATATTCAAGAATTCCTTGGGAAGAACAGTATTATTAGCAAAAATCAGCATGGTTTTATGAAACATAGGTCCTGTCAAACTAATTTAATTGCATTCTATGAAGAAGTAAGTAGAAGTGTCGATCAGGGTGTTGCAGTGGATGTAATCTACTTGGATTTTGCCAAGGCGTTTGATACGGTTCCACACAATAGGTTAGTATTCAATAGTAATTCAATGAAGGAAATTGATCTAGATGCAAATTCTTGTTCTTGGGTAGAACATTGGCTTAGAGATAGAGAACAGAGAGTTGTTATAAATGGTAAATTTTCAAGCTGGTCAAAAGTGGTAAGTGGTGTCCCTCAGGGTTCTGTTCTGGGACCAATTTTATTCAACATATTTATAAATGACCTGGCAGTAGGCGTTGAAAGTCATGTTTCTGTGCTTGCAGATGACACTAAACTAGGTAAAGTAATACAGTGTGAGCGGGATATTACAGTGTTGCAGAGGGATCTAGATAGACTGAGGGACTGGGCACAGAAATGGCAGATGAAATTCAATGTAGATAAATGTAAAGTTATGCACTTCGGGGTAGCGAATGCACAAACAACCTACACCCTAAACGGTAGTAAATTAGGGGTAACGACAAATGAGAAGGATTTGGGAATTGTTATAGACAACAAACTAGGCAACAATGTGCAATGTCAGTCTGCGGTTCCTAAGGCAGTAAGGTATTGTCGTGTATAAAAAGGGGCATCAAGTCGCAGGAGAAAGATATCATTTTGCCTCTGTATAAATCAATGGTAAGGCCGCACCTTGAATATGCTGTGCAATTTTGAGCACCTATTCTAAAGAAGGATATTATAGCACTAGAAAGGGTGCAGAGGCGGTCTACAAAATTAATAAAAAGAATGGAGCACTATAGTTATGAAGAAAGGTTAACAAAATTAAATTTGTTTAGTTTAGAAAAACGTCGCCTCAGAGGGGATATGATAACATTATATAAATATATTCGGGGCCAATACAAACCATTGTGTGGAAATCTGTTCATAAACAGGACTATACATAGGACACGTGGTCACACGTTTAGACTGGAAGAAAGGAGATTTAGACTAAAGCAGAGAAAAGGGTTTTTTACAGTAAGGACAATAAGGATGTGGAATTCTCTGATAAAAAGGTAGTCTGTACAGACGTTTAAACTGCAACTGGATGGATACCTGGAAAAACATAATGTTCGGGGATATAATCTTTAATTATGGGGAAACAGCTTATTGATCCAAGGAGAAATCTGACTGCCATTTTGGGGTCAAGAAGGAATTTTTTTCCCTGGTTAGTGCAAAATTGGAAAGAGCGAAACTGGGGGGTTTTTTGCCTTCTTTTGGATGAACAGCAACAAATTAACAGATATAGGAAAGGCTGAACTTGATGGACGCATGTCTTTTTTCAGCCTATGTAACTATGTGACTATGTGATTTACCGCTGCTGGTATATGTCACGGTCACCGAATACCACAATATATGTTCAGCAACATCTCCTGAGCACAGTGATAGCATGCATGGGTTTATTGGGTTGTTTGGGGATTAAAAAGCCACATTTGGAGGTGTGCTTTTTTTTATTTAAATGGAATTTTGACATGTTGAAAATTCTGCCGACATATCCTATTTGGGATATCCTTGAACCTGGCCAATTCAATTTACCCCATCAAACCATATATTTTAAACCATATATATACACCCCTGGGAATTTCAAAATCTGGTATTTTAACTTTTTCCATGCACACATTTTACCACCTGCCTTTATTACAGTTTGCCGTAGTATTTTCTTCATGTTTTTTTCCATGCACATTTTACTTCAGGTATGAATTTACGGCTCCTGGTATAGGTCCCTGTCAAACAACACCTTAATATGTGTTCAATAGCATATCCTGAGTATAGTGATACCCCCATGCATGGATTTGTTGGGATATTTGGGCGGTAAAAGGCCACCTTTGTGAGGTATGCATTTTTTTGGCATTTGGACATCTGGTCAATTCTGTGCCCATGTCCCATATTTGGGACATCTTTGAAGCCGGCCAGTTCAATTTACTCCATCAAATCATAATTTTTTTTAAAAAAAAACTAGGCCCTCTGTGAACTCATTGATGTGACGATTGGCGCCGCCATCTTGTGAGTGACAGGAATGTCACACGCTTGTGGTTGCATGTCAGCAACACCGATTACGCTTAGGAAGCAATCGCTGATTTTTTCCTAAGCTCTGCTTTAGCCGGCCGTTAAAAGGCTAGTTTTTAAAAGCTTATGGTTGAGAATACACTATCTGCTAAAACATGTCCCAGATATTAAAACCATAACATATAAAAATCAATCCGGGAGCTGGCCTGGCCATTAGAACATGCATTTCCAGGGTCAGAGGGTTTTAAATGCCTCCACGCATATGTCAATTTAAAATCAATAATATATTTTTTAAGCAATTTCAATAACAAAATTTAAAACCACATTTTTGTTCCTAAAAACCCAGACCAGTAAGAGGGGCCAGCGGTCCAATTCTTCTTTAAATGCCCATAAAACAGTCCATGATCTATTGCACACTCCTGTGCGGGGAACTCTGATCTCTGACAGCCGGGGAAGGTCTGCACGATGGACGCAGACAACCCCCGCTGCTAGCCACGCCTCCTTCCGGCTGCAGCGGAAATTGTTTACGCGAATCGCATAGACATCTACACGCTGCCCCAGCTACACACCGGGGACTCAGAAGTACTGGTAAGTGGGGCTGGGGGGCGACAGGAGGATCCAGTTCCCCTGCAGCTGCGGGGGATCTGGATCTTAGTCGTCTCATAGTCAGACCTATTTGAGGTCTGATTATAAGACGACCCCGATTATAAGACGAGTGGTATTTTTCAGAGCATTAGCTCTGGAAAAAACCTCGTCTTATAATCGAGCAAATACGATATATATATACATACACACACATACATATATAAGTAGTAGAGGAGGATATATGTTTATCTTGACAAAGGACCCGGTCTTGCCTGAAAAGTTTTTTTTTGTACCCACAATAAAATGTGATTTATTTGGCTTTCATTTGAAACCCATGAGTGTGTTTGTTCTAGTGAACTTATTTAAAAATAAATCGATGTCTATAGTATTTATGTATAAAATTTGGTGCACTGAGGGCAAATCATTAACTGATAATTTCTGATGTGTGTGAAATCTGAAGTAACTGCTGATGTGCAATGACCCTTCATTTGTTCTTGGATATTTTAATGTGAAAACTTAAAAAATACATTATGGTGAACACACAACAAATGTAGCATATTTGTGTTTAGAATTCGGTGATAACTGTATAAAATCTCTCCTTTTTTTACTGTGCCACTAAATAAGCAGTTTAAAAGGCATTTGCAAATACGATGGAACCCTAGTCACTCGAAGCAATTAAGTCATGTCTCACCATAAAGGGTAAATGTCATATCTTATAGGGGAAATCCTCAATATATCTCCGAAGTGATGGTTGAATAGAAAGCCTGGAGAGTCCTTCCCTTCCATAATGAATCACAATAGACTTGCGACAGAATTGCTGCAAGGTAAGAACCCGTGTCCTCCTCAGTGGCTGAGAGAGCACAACCGGGGCACCGTTTTGACAGCGCAATGGGCTATGTCTGCTTCTTTCCACTGCCAGCTCCAGAAGTTTGACAGGACAGTCTGCAAACAGTTCCCGCAACCAAAAGCAGCCCTTGCGAAACAAGACCCGTACGCTGACTGGGCCAGATTCCATTTTGAAGCTGACACTAAATAGGTGCCCCTTTTGGGAGCTGTCACGCACAAGGAAAGTACCAGTATTTTCTCTCTTCAGCATTGCATGAGCTTCAGCGGTGGGTAGAGGTCCCCAATAAAAACCACTAGCCTGAAGTGTAACCACAGAACGCTCCACAAGCTGACGTTCATTGTCCCGGAAAAGTCTGTACCGCGATTCAGGTACAAAAGAAGGTGAAGGACAAAGGACTTGAGTTGATTCTTGCTGGGGACAAGTCCCCCCTCCAACCATTTCAAAGGCTCCATATGTCAAAGAACATCTTTATTCTGCAGAGGTACTGTGTATTCTGCCTGTAAAAAAAAAAACAGATTAATAAATATTAGGTAACCAAAATGTATCAGAAATGCATTATAACAAATATACACATATTTTGGTGCTAGTAGATTAAACAAAAAAATTTACTAGGTGCTGCTGTTAACAGATGGTTCAAGGTTTTTTTTTTTTAATTAACGCAGGGTTCGCTGATCTCCAGCCTTGTAATGAACAAACTGCATTCTACTGTAGCCAAATATTTTACATTTTGACTCATCAGACCAGGGCACCTGCTGCCATTTTTCTGCACCTCAGTTCCTGTGTTTTCAAAACTAGTTGAGTTGCATGACCTTGTTTACACATCAAGTTTCCTTAGCTGACCACTGTGTCTACAGTCTTCAACATTGCTTATTGTTTGTGCTTCTTCAAAAGAGCTTGGACAGAACATCTGGAAACATATTTCTGCCTTGAAATCTTTGCCTGGGAGAGAGCTTGCTGATGCAGTATAACTACCTTGTGTCTTGCTGCTGTACTCAGTATTGCCATGGTGTATGACCTTTGATGTTAAACTTCAGCAACCTCACCAGTTTTACTCATCCTACACAGCTGTTTCTGCTTGAATTATTGTATTTCAACCAACATATTACATTTATGATAATTAGCACCTGTCTAGCATTATTGTTTAATTATACAAGTGACTATATGCCTTCAAAATCCCTGACTTTGCACAACTGTATCTAGACGAACTGATGCTGTCTGACGTGTGGTCACACTAAATATTTATTTTATTTAGATTTTCTTTCTATTCATTCACTTTGCATTTTGTTAAATGATAAAACATATCAACATGTCTATTTTTGAAAGCATTCTTACTTTACAGCATTTTTTTCACACCTTCCTAAAATTATTCCACCCCACTGTATATAAAACACATTTTTAGATATAAAAATGAGGAGACAATATAAATAAAGAATAAAAAGAATGAGTGGAGTCATAAATAAGAATGGAAAGTGAAGGCAAGATTTATAAAAGAGAAATAGTAAAACATGTAAAATGTGTTTGTTTACAGAGCAGGAACTTCTCAATGGGATACACACAAACTTATTAAAAGAGCTTTAGACTGTTCTGGCAAATTCTTTAGCAGGCTCATTTAGACCATCAGTATTGACAGAAGTCCCAAAAATGTAGCAGGGAAGATTCAGTTAAACTACTGACCAGTAAGAAGAGGAGAGAGAGGGCATGTGATAGAAACATTTAAATACATAAATAGGTTTCACAAACACAGGGTGGACGTTTATTTAACCCCTTAATGACAAAGCCCGTACATGTACGGTCTCAAAATGCATTGTTTTCAATGGGTTTAGGGACCGCACATTGTCCTTAAGGGGTTAAAAGTAGGAGAAATGTAAAAACAAGAGGTCATAATCTACAACTAGAGGGTCAGAAGCTTAAATGTAACGTAAGGTAGTTTTACTTTACTCAGAGGGTGTAAATAAATGAAACAGCCTTCTGACAGAGGTAGTAGAGGCTAATACATTGAGGAAATGTAAACATGCCTGGGATAGGCGTTTGGGTATCCTGAATGTAAGACGAGACCAATGACTGATTATGGTCAGAGTCTTTACATCAGGAAAAATGGGCAGCTTAGATTAGCTAAATAGTCCTTACCTGCCATCAAATTCTGTTTCCATGTCTATAATGGCATACACTACCTCTTAAGCTTTAAGGTAAAGTGCACATTTAACACTAACATGGTCTTCTAAAATTAGATGCCATAAAAGCACTTACATTGTTATAAAATTCCCCCACCTAATTAACATTATTGAATACCATCCTTAACTAATATATCATTGATATTGTATTTGAGCAAGAAAAAGTGAAAGAAAAGGGAACTACATTTTCTTAAAAAAATAGGTACCAGGGTTTTACTTGGACTAAGTGTGGTATGATCACGGAAAAGAAAAAATGTGCCCCAACAGAGCAGACCTCAATTGATTTTTCACCTCCCTGATCCAGTCAGAAGGGATCTGGGCCTGTCAGCAAAAGTGGGACAGTAGCACAACTACCCAGGAAAGCACCCACAAACACGACTGTTCCACAAAAACTGTTGTGAGGTGTGTATAAAAATGTTGACATCTTGACATGCATGCTTACAAAAACTAGGATTATAAGTAATGAAGGAATACGATCATCATCATTTATAAAGCCTTTTTTCTGCATGTTTTTTTTGGGGGGGGGGGTGAAAGCATTATTGTCTTTTTGTTACAGATCTTCCTATCCAGGCATCAAATATTACATCAAATAATACCCCCAGAACAGGAATAAAGTGAGTTATTGAAAATATCCATCAAAATCTACGTTGCTGCTATTGTCAACAGGCTATAACAGGGCTCGACAAATCCCAGGTCGCCATGGCGACAGAGAATTTTGTCCTGGCGCCTAGGTTTTGTCAGCCTCTTACATCCAGAAAAAATTATGGATGTAAGAGGCTGTCACCACACGGGGGCGTTGCTGCTGCTGTCTGCCCAGGGTTCTGGGCAGACAGCACAGCCACTCAGAGCCCGCCCCCCGAGCCTGAGATCACTCCCACGGAGTGATCCTGTAGGCTGAAAACGCGGTTGCTGCAAAACCAGCAATCGTGTTTTCAGCTGCCACAGGCAGCTTCAGGAAAGGGGGTTGTGTGTTGATTGGGTCCTTACACCAGTGTGGGGACCTGACCCAACACCCCCAGCCCCAGTGCAGCGTTAACCCCTTCAATGCCGCGATGCGGCATTTAGGGGTTAATTCCCGTTTTGTACAGGGCTCTGCTGCTGGTTTTGTACGGGGCTCTGCTGCTGGTGGTCTGCCTGGAAGCCCAAGCAGACCAGCAACAGCAAAAACGAGCCCCCCACAAGTCCTTGATGATTCCTGTAGGCATGGAAGCCTACAGCAGTCATCAAAGAGACTCCCCCTGCAATGGCTGCTCTATAGACCAGCAATTGAGTCCCAGCTGCCAGAGGCAGCTTCAGGGACAGGGGAGAGGGTTCTTTGGTCTCCCCGTGAGTGTGGAGAGCAGCCCCAACACCCCCCTGCTGCCTGATCGCTCCCTGAGAGTGACAGTGCAGCGTTAACCCCTTCAATGCCACAATTGTGTATGACACATTCGTGGCATTGCAGGGGTTAACATTTGTCCCAAGCTTGTGGGACTAAATATCAGTCAATGCTGTGCTCCAATGGAACATCAGCATCGAAAGAGTTAAAAAAAAAAACAAAAAAAAAAAAACAGCACTGACCTGAAAGTCCAGGGTGCTTCCAGGTCAAACGCTGTGAGTTTAGTAAGTGGGCTGATGATGATCAGATCACTCCTGACCAACTGTTAGTTTAAAAAAATCCTGGCTCCTAATTTTTTTACCTGGCGCCTAGATTCACAACAAATTTGTCAAGCCCTGGTCTACAAGCACATCATGTCTGGGTACCTGCCTGTGTCCTACAAATTTTTGAAGGGGCATATACAGGTCGACAGCACCTGCTTTCCAATTAACAGTGAGCAGGGAAGGGGGTATCATAACGTCATGCAATTCCATTGCAAGCAAAGATACAGACATTGTGAATACACTATGTTGCCTTATGTAAAGCCCTAGACTTTAAGGATATTGTTTATAGTTTTCCACATACTTCTGGTCATATAGTGAAGGTGTTATAATAGGGTGTCCACATACTCGCATCTGCCAGTGAGCGTCACACCAGATATGACTTCATATCCACTGTGGTGCTGACAGGCAATCACGTAGAGCAAGACTGCATCGCTGACCTACAGGCAATGATTTGCTGACAGACTCAGAGGCCAGCCAGTGACAGGGAGGAAAGGGGATTATGCTGGGGGGGTATGAAGGGGAAATAATGCTGGGTATAGAGATGGAGGATTTTGGTGCAATACAGGGTGATAACAACAGGTAATGGAAATGATGCTGGGGAAGAATATGATGATGATTGTGGGGAGAAATATGATGATGATGATGAGGAGGAGGATGAGGATGACGATTACGATGGAAAGAAAAGGACGATGAGGGGAAGATGATGGTGCAGAGGAATATGATGATGGGGAGGAATGATGATGATGATGGTTGGGGACATTACTTATTTGAATTATGATGAGGGTGGGTGTGATGGCGGTCAGGGGCAGTTCCACACACATACAGATACATGTAAACAGACACACACACGTCACGTAACGACCTTTGAGGGTCCTGAACCGTCACTAACTTAAATAAGCTTGGAAAGTGATCAACGACAATGCTGTAATGCCTCGATGTCGAGGCATTCAATAACGCCGAGATCGGCATCGGGGGCCATGTCTGGCCCCTCCCTGGGGCCCGTTTTAAAAGCGTTTAGGAGGCGATCAACGATCACCTCCTAAACTTAAATGGTGTCGCTGGAATGCCTCGATCAGGAGGCATTCAGCGACACCAAATACTTACCCCAGGACGGGCTGTGGCTGCTCCGGAGAGCGGTCACAGCCGCCACTGCCAGTGATCTTTGCCATCCGCAAGATGGCGGCCGCCCTGTAAAAACAACAATCAAGCTGAAAAAGTTCGCTAGATGGTCTCCAGACCCGCTAGAGAACTCTGGCTCCACTTGCAGGTTGAATACAGGTACTGCATTCAACCATGCAAGTCAATGGAGCCCAGCTTTCTAATCACAATGTGATTAGTAAGATATTCCAAAAAAAAAATTTGCTAACATTTAAAAATAATTATGCAGTGATGTCACCAGAGGAACCATCCAGTACCAGCAAAATGTGTAACAAAAAAAAATAAAAAAAAAATAATAAAAAATAAAGTTTATTATTTTGAGCAAGTGCTATAATTTCTCAAAAATCTCAACATAGAAAGAGTTAAAATAAAAGCACTTCAAATACCCAAGGGGTGTCTAATTTAAAAAAAATGGCTTGATGGGGTAAATTGGAGTGGCCAGGCTCAAAGATAGGGCATAGGTCAGGGCTTGACAAATTTGTTGTGAATCTAGGCGCCAGGTAAAAAAGTTAGGAGCCAGGATTTTTTTAAACTAACAGTTGGTCGGGAGGGATCCGATCATCATCAGCCCACTTACTAAACTCACAGCGTTTGACCTGGAAGCACCCTGGACTTTCAGGTCAGTGCTGTTTGTTTGTTTTTTTTAAATACATTTTTTTTAACTCTTTTGATGCTGATGTTCCATTGGAGCACAGCATTGACAGATATTTAGTCCCCACAAGCTTGTGGGGACAAATGTTAACCCCTGCAATGCCACGAATGTGTCATACACAATTGTGGCATTGAAGGGGTTAACGCTGCACTGTCGCTCTCATGGAGTGATCAGGCAGCAGGGGGCTGTTGGGGCTGGTCTCCACACTCATGGCGAGACCAAAGAACCCTCTCACCCTGTCCCTGAAGCTGCCTCTGGCAGCTGGGACTCAATTGCTGGTCTATAGACCAGCCACTGCAGGGGGGAGTCTATGATGACTGCTGTAGGCTTCTATGCCTACAGGAATCATCAAAGGGCTTGTGGGGGCTCGTTTTTTTGCTGTTGCTGGTCTGCCTGGGCTTCCAGGCAGACCACCGGCAGCAGAGCCCCTTACAAAACGGGAGTTAACCCCTAAAACGCCGCGATCGCGGCATTGAAGGGGTTAACGCTGCACTGTCGCTCTCAGGGAGCGATCAGGCAGAAGGGGGGTGTTGGGCCTGGTCTCCACACTCATGTGGAGACCGAAGAACCCTCTCCCCTGTCCCTGAAGCTGCCTCTGGCAGCTGGGACTCAATTGCTGGTCTATGGACCAGCCATTGCAGAGGGAGTCTCTTTGATGACTGCTGTAGGCTTCCATACCTACAGGGGTCATCAAAGGGCTTGTGGGGGCTCGTTTTTGCTGTTGCTGGTCTGCCTGGGCTTCCAGGCAGACCACCAGCAGCAAAGCCCCCAAAACGGGAATTAACCCCTAAATGCCGCGATCGCGGCATTGAAGGGGTTAACGCTGCGCTGTCGCTCCCATGGAGCGATCAGTGTAGAAAAGCCCCTTTGAATCCCGGGATATATAACCTTCACCCGTCTGGCTTTCCTTTAACTACTACAGATTCCTCGTCGTATGAAACTCCACTTACACCAGTGGCTTAAAACAATGGGTTTATTAACATAACAAATACATATATATGAGTATATAGAGAAGCGTCTGAAATACAAGGCTCTATGACTCTAACTACACTATGCTAATGACTCTATGTGTGCATGTAAGGATGGGATGTCCCTGTCACCTTGATGTTATCCTTCCTTCTTTCTTTCTGGTTCTCTCTCTTTTTCTTTCTGGTTCTCTCTCTCTGTCTTTGTTGCTCACACCTTTATAGCCACCATGCCCAAACAGTCCCAGCCAATCATCTTCTGATTTTGTGTCCACTCATCCTTAGGAAGGCACAATCTTGTACCTGCACCAGCTGCCTGTAGAGACCGCTCTTGTCCATGAAGTTAGATTGCCCCCACAGTGAAGTTGATGGTCCTCAGGGTGGGTCTCTGGAATGTTGATATTGTCTCCTTTTGTTGTAGGACAAACACATGCTTGTCTCCAGCCCAGATACTATCTCCTGCAGTCCTTTTGTTGTAGGAGATTGTAGATTGTATCTCCTGTTTATTGTTCCCACCTGGTAGAGAGATAGCTCTTTGATGTATTGTGAGTTCCTGGACATTTGGGTTTCGCCACTAGTGTAATTCCTTGAAACTGGTTTACTCAAGAGGAATCCCATTGTGTTGGGAGCCAACTGTTGTCTTTGGAGATTAATAGTTGACTTATATTTATTACATCTCCCCCCTTTGTGTCTGAATGACACACGTAAACCCAGTTTGCTGTGGCTGGAAAAACATTCAAAATGGTCAAGAATAAAATCCATAATGCAGGTCCTCTTCAGATTAGTGGTTTTGTATGTTTGGATTTCCGTGGCACCATAGTGTAGTTATCTTTTAGAGAGTCTAACTTAAATGTAAATATCTAAATTCTTTTATAGTATGTCTAGCCTTGGATGTCAAGCGCTTCAGTAATTTACAAAGAATTATTTGCACAATAAAACATATAATAGTACAAATGAAAATAATAACAACAGGATGAAACATATAATACATAAAATTCCTTTTAGAAAATGATTGTCCAAAAATATTATCCCAATGATTATTTGTGGAAATAGAATCAATGTGAGGAATAAGTTGTTCAATTTCCCCTTGGAGATGTTGAATTACCACCTTAGTTTGATCATCAGATTCTTTCATTTTTTTAAGTAGGCCAATGTCTGATTCTAATACTTTACTCCATTTACATAGAATAGTAGCATCCCTGAGATTGGGATCACAGAAATGTTTATAGAAGGGCGTTATTCAACAGAATGTCGACTGATGAATGGTACCCTAAATAGAATGCCAGAAATGTTTAAAATAGTCAAATTATCCCCACAATAGAGTCCTCTAGACAAGTTGTAATTACCCCAGCACCCATCAGAAGAAACCCATTCAACTTGATTGATCTTTAGTAATCACGTGTAACACACCCTGCCGTATCCCATGTATGACACAATTTGAGAAGTAGGGACTGTCTCAACCCCTACTTGACACAGTGAATTATTATGCCAGCATGAAGTGTATACCTCCCTATACTGTCCCGGTGTGCAGACATATGTTTTTGTCACAGGATGTAGACCGCCAAGAGAAAGATCCATTTCTACCCATTCCCCATTTTGAAATACCAAGAAATCATATCATACAAACAAAGTAATTCTTAACTATCCCCTTAACTACTGGTGTTATTATTCTCTGGAACTGATTTACTTGAAGATAAAAGTATTATTTGGATTTTACCCAATTTATGCATCATTCCCTGTCTGCCAGTGCAGTTATACTATATCCAGTTTAACCTAAACAGCTCTAACATGCTGTATATACATAATATTCCTCTGATACAGGCTTTATAACTATCGAACACTGACAGGGTCCCAAGATATTCAGCATACAAGTAATTGTTCGCATTAAGGATTTGGCCTTGAGTCGATGCATCTGAAAAAAGGAATAAGGGAGAGAAAGAGAGAGGAGAAACAAAACAAGAACCAAAAGTTAATGAGGTTTTTCATAATCATAGACCACTTGTTTGAATCAATTTACATTTATCAATATGTACCCATTTCATTGGCTGTTTTCTCTTTTTCTTGGTTTTCTGTTTGTATGACTGTACAGCCAAGCTTTTTATTTATTATATAGGGCCTTCCCAGTTTGCACTCCATGGTGCTGTGGGACTAACTAGCCTGGTTCAAATAGACTCGACGGGTCGCCTGTGTCACTCCCCTCTTTACATGGTCTTGCCATGTTGCCTGCTGCAAATTGTAAATTTGCTCGAACTTGGTCTTGCACTGCCTTAAGAAACTGTTCTTTTGATATTGCCTCCCTGAGAGGGGTTGAAAGTGTAGGCTCATCAGGATGCGAGAGGTTCATAATCGCCAAGGAAATGGCTTCTAATTCTGCCCTTTGAGCTGAGCAATATGATGGGAGTTTAACTAAAAGATGAAAATTCCTGGAGGGGCAGATCACCGCACAACCCGTGTAGAACTTACCATTCTTCCAGTACCGTGAACCATCTACAAAGACATGTACAGAGTCATTAATTGTGTCAGCATGAAATATTGTTTTACATTCATTTTTCTGCAATATTTCCCTTACTGGCTCAATAGCTTCACTTGGAAACCTATACTGTCTGTGTGGGGGAGGGTCAGGCCCTTGAACCAAAATTTCACTTCCTTTGAGAGCTCCACAATCATTCTTACCTTGAGCCCACACCTCTGGAAACTTGTGCACTAAGGATTTAACTACTGCCTTATCTGTAAACGGGAATTGTATAGGAGCATTTTTCACGCTGTGTATAACTGGGATTGAGGAGAGATGTTCATAATCCAATATTACTGGTTTACGATTACGTGTGACTTTCCACAACATACCGTTACACAAATCAATAAGCATCCCTGCCTTGCGCATTATATCCACTCCTAGAATAGTTTCATCACCCTGTGAGGTGCACCACATAGGAAATACATCACTCCAGGAATCCAGCTGTATAGGTACAGAGGGTGCTAACACTGCTCTTGTTTGGGCTCCCCCTAATCCGATCAAGTGAGTTTGTGGCGCTAATGGTGAGACAAGCAATGGTAACGATGTTAGACTAACAGCAGCTCCTGTGTCCAGTAGTATATTTGTGTGATGGCCCCCGACCACACCTGAAACACAAGGGCGACTGTTATGGTCCTTCTGCAATTTGCAGATAGGTTCCATTTTAACAGGGGCCTGACATCCCTATGGTGAGAGTACAGTACACCCCTCATCCCTAAGGTCAAGTAAAGGTGCAGTTGGAATCACATTGACTACGTGGCTGGAAGATTTTGCATCCTCTACTGTTCTAACCTGGGTGGGATAAGACTTATAACCTTCTTTTTCAGAAATCTGTTTAAGATGCTCTCTTGCTTGTGTATAGGGATCATGTCGTGTGGAATGCCATGCGTTGTTTCTGGCAGTATTGTGATATACCCCCGCATGTACCTGACCCCTTCTTTCCTGATTATTTCTGCGTTGCCAACAGTGTTTTTTAATATGTCCAATTTTCCCACATGAAAAACATATGCGGCCTGTTCTTAATTTATCTAGGTGTGTACTGTTACCTTCATTTTTTGTTATTAAAGCAATGTGTTGGAAGCTTGTTTTAAGTGTATGATCCTTCCTCCAGTCATGTAACATTCTTAGGAATTCATGAAAATTACGAGCTGTAGCTAATAAGTTACGGTTAGTGGAATCCATACCCTTATATTTTCCTGCTAGTATACGTAACATTATTGGGTCTCCTATTTGCAAACCTGTTTTGTTATGAACCTTGCAATACACCTCATGAAATCTAGTGCAAAATGCAAAAGGGTCTTCATTGGGCTGGGGCAAAATACTATCTAAGAAGGATGTGTCCGCAGTATCTACATTTGTAAGGGCCATAATCTGATTACTGCGCTCGTCCTTGTTAGCCCAAGAGCCATACTGCTGTTGGAGTTCTAATGAATTACTGTAATATGGAGGCAACCAAATTTTAAGCAGTTGGCAGGCAGTGTGGTCATCAAGGCTATACTGGGTAACAAACTGCTCAAATGTAACTAAATTGTCTACCATGTGAGCACTTGAATTAAAAGGTGTTATAAGGGTTTTAATTTCACGAGCATATTTCTTATGAGGGTCCTCTGCAAAACTAGTAAGTGTTGTGAACTTATGTGTTCGTGTCAACGTGCTTGGGGTTGTCTCAGATCTAGTAAATAGCGAACTTTGCACTGTATCGTGACCTGTTGTATTTGGTGGAGTGTGACACTGTGCTTCCTCACCTCCTGTTGCAGTAGAAACAGGAAAATGTGTATTGTGCCTAGAGCGTTCCTCTTCTAGTTTCTGAGTTAGTGTTGCTATAATGTGTCCCCTTTGTACAAACTGTTCCCCCAACATTTCTACATCCTCTCTACTTAATTGGCATGTAGGACAACCATCTACCCCAACAACAGAGACATTTACAGGCATCATTTGTACATTGGTGTTAGACATGACCTTTCCTTCCATACTTTCTAATGCACACTTATACTGTACAACAAGTTGAGCTAAATTAGCCGCATACTTCTTTTTCTTATGAATTACAAATTTTCCTATCTTATTATTAGCCTTTTCAAACTGTAACAGTAAATCATTTAACAACTGTAAAGCATTTAACCTATCATTACATACATATTCAACAGTTGACTTATCCGCAAAATTATTAACAGCTTCCATCTTATATACTCACGATACCGAATCTCTCCGTTCTCATACGAATTCCGCCCTCCAAAATGCTCACGACGTAGTCCTGGGCCAACCGAGGAATGTCTTCAAAAATTTTACTGGAACGTTAACCTGCCTGGCTTCGCCAATGTAGAAAAGCCCCTTTGAATCCCGGGATATATAACCTTCACCCGTCTGGCTTTCCTTTAACTACTACAGATTCCTCGTCGTATGAAACTCCACTTACACCAGTGGCTTAAAACAATGGGTTTATTAACATAACAAATACATATATATGAGTATATAGAGAAGCGTCTGAAATACAAGGCTCTATGACTCTAACTACACTATGCTAATGACTCTATGTGTGCATGTAAGGATGGGATGTCCCTGTCACCTTGATGTTATCCTTCCTTCTTTCTTTCTGGTTCTCTCTCTTTTTCTTTCTGGTTCTCTCTCTCTGTCTTTGTTGCTCACACCTTTATAGCCACCATGCCCAAACAGTCCCAGCCAATCATCTTCTGATTTTGTGTCCACTCATCCTTAGGAAGGCACAATCTTGTACCTGCACCAGCTGCCTGTAGAGACCGCTCTTGTCCATGAAGTTAGATTGCCCCCACAGTGAAGTTGATGGTCCTCAGGGTGGGTCTCTGGAATGTTGATATTGTCTCCTTTTGTTGTAGGACAAACACATGCTTGTCTCCAGCCCAGATACTATCTCCTGCAGTCCTTTTGTTGTAGGAGATTGTAGATTGTATCTCCTGTTTATTGTTCCCACCTGGTAGAGAGATAGCTCTTTGATGTATTGTGAGTTCCTGGACATTTGGGTTTCGCCACTAGTGTAATTCCTTGAAACTGGTTTACTCAAGAGGAATCCCATTGTGTTGGGAGCCAACTGTTGTCTTTGGAGATTAATAGTTGACTTATATTTATTACAATCAGGCAGCTGGGGAGTGTTGGGTGAGGTCCCCAGACTTGTGTGGGGACCCAATCAACACACAAACCCCTTCCCTGAGGCTGCCTGTGGCAGCTGAAAACACGATTGCTGCTTTTCCAGCAACCGCGTTTTCAGCCTACAGGATCACTCCGTGGGAGTGATCTCAGGCTCGGGGGCGGGCTCGGAGTGGCTGTGCTGTCTGCCCAGACTTCTGGGCAGACAGGAACAGCGCCCCCATGTGGTGACTCAGCCTCTTACATCCACAATTTTTTCTGGATGTAAGAGGCTGACAAAACCTAGGCGCCAGGACAAAATTCTCTGTCGCCATGGCGACCTGGCGCCTGGGATTTGTCGAGCCCTGGCATAGGTACAGACTGACCAAAATGGAGAAAAAAAGCGCCTTTCCCAAATGTGGCATTTTAAATCTCAAACAACACGACAAACCCATGCATGTGGGGTATCACTGCACTCGGGAGATGTTGCTGAACACACATTGGGGTGTTGTTTGATAGTGACGCATACCAGGAGCTATGAATGAATTAAATTTGTGTGGAAAAAAATACAAAATTACATTTTGGCAAAGGCGGGTGGTAGAAAAGGGTTAAAATACCAGCATTTGAAATACCTTGGGGTGTCTAGTTTTCAAAAATATATGGTTTGATGGGGTAAATTAAAGTAGCCGGCTTCAAAGATGTTCCAAAGAGGATATAGAGGCAGAGAGGATATAGAGATATAAAGAAGTTCCAAAGAGGATATAGAGGCAAAGAGGATATAGAGGCAGAATGACCAAATGACCACCTGAATTACGCATGTCCCAAAAGTAGCCTTTTACCAGCCAAACAATCTGACAAACCTATGCATGTGTATCACCATACTCAGGAGATGTTGCTGAACACATATTGGGGTGTTTGACAGCGACATATACCAGGACCTTTATATTTATAACTAAATTACAATTCGTGTGAAAAAAAAATTACTATTACAAAGTTTGACAAAGTGTGGTTGTATAATTAGTGCATGAAAAGGGTTAAAATACCAGCATTTGAAATACCCTGGGGTGTCTATTTTTCAAAAATATATGGTTTGATGGGGATTAATTGAGTTAACCAGCTTCAAAGATGTTCCAAAGAGGAGATGGAGGCAGAATGACCAGATTTGGAAAAAAAGGTTTGGAAATCATAAAACGCTACTTGTACTTATTGCCCAATAACTTCCAAAAAACAGCAAAAAAAAACATAAAAACATTGGGTATTTCTAAACTCAGGACAAATAGTAGAATCTATTTAGCTAGTTTTTTTACTTCCTTTTGTAGGTGAGTAAACGATTTTTTTATAGTAAATAAGATGATATGATCAAAACATATGGTATCTGAAGAAAGCCCATACAATATATAACATGTATGGGTACACTAAATAGGTGAGGAGAAAATTACAGCTGAACACAAGCACTGCAAAAGTGTTAAAACAGCCTCGGTCCCACAGGGTACAAAAAGAAAAAATGAGCCAGGTCCTTAAGGGGTTAAAGAAAACATGAGTGAGCATGCAAAACCCATTTCTTTTATTTCTTATGTGATTTATATTCAACTGTAGGTTATAACAGAATGGCACAATCATAAAACAAAACATGACAAAAAGAAATATATATAATATAAAATGTATTTATGTATGGCTGCAACTAACAATTATTTTCACAATCGATTAGTTGGCCAATTATTTTTTCGGATAAAAAAACAATATGCAAATTTTTCATTTATTTAAAAAAATGTAATAAACACGTTGGGTGTTAAAAACAAACATCAGAATAAAAAAACCTTAAAATTTACATGAACGTGTCATTGCACACAATACTTTTATCTCTATCACAATGGCATTTTCAAATTGCCTTCTTATTTTACTGACCTAATAAAAGCTACAAGAACCCACACACAATATTTCTCAAACTAGGTTTTAATAGCTAAAAAAGTTTTACTATTTATCCACATGTATTTTTTCATATTTAATAAAAACTATGATTAAGAGTGATCAGAGTGATCTGATCATCATCAGCCCACTTACTAAACTCACAGGATTTGACCTGGGAGCACCCTGGACTTTTGTGTCAGTGCTGTTTTTTTTTTTGTTTTGTTTTTTTTTAACTCTTTCAATGCTGATGTTCCATTGGAGCACATTGGAGCACTCATGTGGAGATCAAAGAACCCTCTCCCCCTGTCCCTGAAGCTGCCTCTGGCAGCTGGGACACAGACGGTAGACTGGCATCTGGTGGGAGGAGTCTCTTTGATCACTCCTGTAGGACTGATCAAAGGGCTTGTGGGGGCTCGTTTTTGCCGTTTCTGGTCTGCCTGGGCTTCCAGGTAGATCACAGCAGCAGAGCCCCGTACAAAACGGGTATTAACCCCTAAAATGCCAGGGGTTAATGCTGCACTGTTGCTCTCATGGCGCGATCAGGCAGCAGGGGGATGTTGTGTCCTGGTCCCCACACTTGTGAAGCTGTCTGTGGCAGCTGAAAACGCAATTGCTGGTTTGCCGGCAATCGCATTTTCAGCCTACAGAATCACTCCGTTGGAGTGATCAAAGGCTCGGGGGCGGGCTATGCAGACGTGTCTTTGTCTCTCATTTTGTTCTAATCTTTAAAATCAAATAAATACATTATAAAAAAAGTTTATTTGTAAGTATTGAGTTTTTGTTTAGTATTCTCACTTTAACAGATGAAAATAAACCAGTAAGATGGGAAAATTATCGTTTTTCATTTAGTTGCGTAATAATTCTGCAAACTAATAGTTGCCCAATAATTGTGCACACATTATTTAAGGTTTCTTAACATTTTGGATTGACAGAGTACAGTAGTTGTTTAATAATAAAATTGATCCTCAAAAATACAACTTGCCTAATAATTGTGCACATAGTGTAAAGATGTGTGACCTCAAATGTAGGTGATTTTTTCCATTCTATGAATGTACTGTAAAATATTGACATGAACTGGGAGACTTTTACATTAACTTTGCATTTAAAAGGGACACTGCAGCACTTTAAGACATATGATATCTAAGCGGTCCCCGTAACATTTTGTGGCATCCCCTTTGCAAATGTATTGGGGTGCAGTTTCTGTCTCAGGCTAGATTTGTTTTGCCTTCTTTTAACTGAAACAGTTTAAAGTACTCTAATTTGCATTCCTATTCTAAATTAGGTTCAGAAACAATTAACCAAGGCTCAGTGTCTAAATGGGCCACATGAAGCCATTTAATTGCTAAACTTGGTTTGGTCCATAATATGCAATCTCCTTTTATAACCCAGTATGCATTGATTAGAATGAGGGTCACAAGTAGATAAGCAACAGTTCACTAGAATGGTCAAGCAAGCCGGGCCAGGAATGGAGAAATCAACGAAGTCAAACATGCAAATATCAGCAACAGATTGTGGATAAACTACTGCAAGAGTAGTGAGCCCAGCCAATACAACAACCAAGCACTGAATGGAAGTCAGTGCTCAGTTTTTAAACTGGCTTTTAATCCCCTATTTGACACTCCCCCACCCCCTATATGCCACTCTGACTCCCTGATATGGCTTTAAACCCCATATATGTCACTCTACCTCCAGAAAACCATTAACCCCCCTCTTCCCCGTTTTACCAGTGCATTTTACCCTTTACTTGTGGCTCCACCATAGAAGCCCCGGCAAAAGTGCTGGCAGCAGCGGAGGTTGTCTGTGCGCATCCCGCAAACGTTCACCGGCTGCGGGATGCGCACAGACAACCTCTGCTGCTACCAGCACTTCTATGGTGGAGCACCAAAAGGTCATGTGATGCCGGCGCTCCATCATAGAAACCCCCAGAGGAAGTGCTGGCAGCAGCAGAGGCTGCCAGAGAGGAGGATCCAGGTCCCCTGCATCGCTGCGGAGATCTGGATCTTAGTCTTGTAGTCAGACCTCTTGTAGTCAGTCTCATTAGAAGACGACCTAGAATATAAGACGAGGGGTATTTTCCAAAGCATTTGCTCTGAAAAAACCTTGTCTTATAATTGAGAAAATACGGTATATATACACACATACACAAGGCTCAACAAACCTCAGGGGCCATGTCACACATGACTACTAGAGATCACTTCCTGGCACTCGAGAGGTATACTTGGAATGGCCTGGAAAGCGGGTGCTGCAGGCACATTGCACCCAGGCAGCGTTTCATGACCCCGCAAGACAGAGGCAGCAGGCAGCTCACATGCAGCGCAGACAAGTCTGAACAGGTAAAACAGGTGGGAGCGTTTGTGTATGTACTATAATGTTAGAGCACATATATGTTTAGTGCTAGTTAGTGTGTGTATATGTATAGCGCTAGAGTCAATGAGTGCGTGAATGTGTTTATGGTGTTAGTGTGTGTATACATGTATAGTACTATATATGTATAGTGTTTGAGCATGTGAGGGTGAGTAGTGTGTATATTGTAGTATGATAAATACACACTGACTCTTGCACTATGTATTTACATACATACTGACTCTATGTATAGTGCTAGAGTTAGTGTGAGTACGGATTGTACTGTAGTGTCATGTGTATGTATGTATAGTACCAGAGTCAGTGTGTGTGTGTGTGTGTGTAGATAAGGATAGAATCAATGTGTGTATACACACAAGAACATATCTTGATCCATAATCCAAATGGTAGACGCCAACATGGATTTGTGAAAGATAGGTCTTGTCAAACCAACCTGTTGGCATTCTATGAAGAAGTTAGTAAAAATATAGATCTGGGTGTGACTGTAGGTGTGATTTATCTGCATTTATCTGGGCATTTGATACGGTACCACATAAAAGGCTACTCTACAAATGAACAGAAATAGGCTTAGGGGCAAATGTCTGTATTTGGATTGGAAATTGGATCAAAGATAGAATGCAGAGTGTTGTTGTGAATGGATGTTTCTCAGACTGTACGCAGGTATTAAGTGGAGTGCCTCAGGGGTCTTTCCTGGGTCCTCTACTTGATCTCCCAAGCTGTATTGAGAGCCATGTCACAGTTTTTGCTGATGACACAAAATTAAGCAGGGTAATTCAGACTAATCTTGATGCTTCTTCTTTGCAGGAGGATTTAGACAGAATTGGGGACTGGGCGTACAAGTGGCAGATGAGGTTCTACATAGATAAATGCAAAGTTATGCACTATGGTAAAAATAATAAAAATGCAAACTATACTAAATAAATGTAATATCCTTGGGGAAAAACTACCATTGAGAAGGATTTAGGAATAATGGTAGACAATAGACTTAACAGTGCGCAATGCCAGCAAGCAGCTGCAAGGGCCAATAAGGTCTTGGCATGCATAAAAAGAGGTATTGATTCACGGGACTTTACACGTCAATGGTAAGACCTCACCTTGAGTATGCGGTACAATTCTGGGCACCAGTCCTTAAAAAGGACATTATGGAACTAGAAAAAGTACAAAGGAGGGCTACAAAATTAATAAGGGGATTGGGAGATACTAGTTATGAAGAGAGAATAAAAAAGTTAAAATTATATACACTGGAAAAATGTCATCTTACAGGGGATATGGTAACATTATATAAATATATGCAGGGCCAATATAAAGAGCTTTCCAGTGACCTGTTCATTAACAGAAATGTACAAAGAACAAAAGGTCACCCTCTGAGACTGAAAGAGCGGAGATTTCATAGACGACAAAGGAAGGGATTCTTTACAGTAAAGACAAAGGTATGATGGAATATATATACACACACATGCAGTATACACTCACTGGTCACTTTATTAGGTACACCTTGCTAGTACCGGGTTAGACCCCCTTTTGCCTTAATTGTTCGTGGCATACTTTCTATAAGGTGCTGGTAACATTCCTCAGAGATTTTGGTCCATATGGACATGATGGCATCTAGCAGTTGCTGCACATCCATGATGCGAATCTCCCGCTCCACCACATCCCAAAGGTGCTCTATCAGTGAACTCATTGTCATGTTCAAGAAGCCAGTTTGAGATGATGTGACCGTTGTGACATGTTGTATTATCCTGCTGAAAGTAGCCATAAGAATATGGGTACACTGGGGTCATAAAGGGATGGACATGGTCAGCAACAACACTCAGGTAGGCTGTTGCGTTTAAATGATGCTCAATTCTTACTAAGGGCCCAAAGTTTGCAAAGAAAATCTCCCCTACACCATTACACCAGCAGCCAGAATCAAGACTCATCAGAAAGGCAACCTTCTTTCAGTTATCCATTGTACAATTTTGGTAAGCCTGTGCGAATTGTAGCCTCTGTATGGAATTGTATGGTATTATGGTGCTGTACCCCATCTGCTTCAAGGTTAGACATGTTGTGCATTCAGAGATGGTATTCTGCATACTTTGGTTGTAACAAGTGGTTATTTGAGTTACTGCTGCCTTTCTGTCATCTCGAACCAGTCTGCCCATTCTCCTGTGACTGCTGACATCAACAAGGCATTTTCATCCACAAAACTGCTGCTCACTGGATATTTTCTCTTTTACTGGCTATTCTCTGTAAACCTTAGAGATGGTTGTGTGTGAAAATCCCAGTAGATCAGCAGTTTCTGAAATACTCAGACCAGCCCGTCTGGCACCAACAACCATGCCATGTTCAAAGTCACTTAAATCGCCATTCTACATGCTTAAATGCATTGAGTTGATTGGCTGATTGGCCAGGTGTACCTAATAAAGTGGCCAAATAGAGCTCTGACTACAAGACTAAGATCCAGATCCCCCGCAGCGCTGCAGGGGACCTGGATCCTCCTCTCCAGCAACTGCAACCTCCACTTCTGCCAGAGCTTCTATGACATCACATGACCTTCTGGTGCAATTCAAAGTTCCCTGATATTCGTTTTAACCCCCTATATGCCACTCTTCTCCCGATGGCATCCAAACTGCTGAAACAACTTATAATCAAGTTCTTCACCGCAAACTCCCTGCTTCAACCCCTTCAATCTGATTTCTATCCACAGCATTCCACAAAGACCGCCTTAACATTAATATTACCAACAACCTCCTCAGCAGTAAAACAAAAGGCCACTTCTCACTACTTTTACTATTGGACCTCTCTGTAGCCTTTGACACGGCTGACCACCTCCTCCTTCTACAATTCCTTCATGCTCACGGCATCCATGACACAGCTCTTTTCCAGTTCAAATTGTACCTCTCTGTCCATACCTTTAATGTCTCCTTCATTGGAACTTGCTCCTCCGCACTACCGTTATCTGTTTTGTTCCTCAAGGCTCAATTCTTGGGATTCTACTCTTCTCTATCTACACATCTTCATATCTTCCAAGTCCGCTGCCTTAGTGTAACACTTGACTCTGCTCTCTCCTTCATTCCTCACATCCAGTCCCTCAAAAAATCCTGCTGCTGGGGATATGACCAAAACTTTAAGTGTATAAAAATAAACACAAGATTTGGAAGAAAAACTGGTTCCCACATTTTTTTCCTAGATATATATATATATATATATAAATAAATAAATAAAAGAGTTTGTATGATAACTGTGTATTTGTATACATTTAGAGGCACAGATAACACAAATAACACAAAGATAACACAAATTAAACAACTTGCAGACATCAATCATTTTGAAAAAGGTAAACATTATTGCGTTTCCCCACATTTCTATAGCTTAATTTAAACAATCCATTCCCTTCCTATAGCAACGGAGGTCGAAGGGAGATAGACACAAAACTCACCAAAGTACTTGAAACAAAGGACCGCAGAAGGGGTTATTCGTTGATTCTGCATTAGCGATATTACTAAATGTTAACAGCGAATCCAAAACAGGCGGAAGGAAGGTCCTTTAGAAGATAATTTGTGAGTTACTAGTCACTGAAAGAAAGATGGCATGGTAAAGAACTCAACAGGTCCTTTTCAGTGGATGATACAAATGGCGGTGAATTAGTCCTGAAATTCAGTCCTCTGCTTTCCTAAATTACACACTACTCGTAGTTCCGATAGCAACATAATGCTTATGTTTTTGTTCTCCTTATACAGCTCTTGCAAATCTGGAGTCCCGTTGCAAACATTTGGCAGGAGTCACAACTGTAATCCAGTTAAAATAAAAAAATAGACATGTATATAAAAACGGATACCTCTCTCAGATGATGCAGTAACGACGAGTTGTTGCACCGTAATAGTTTTAGAAAACCACAAACCCCCACCCCCCGTATTGTGCCAGCAACCCAGACCGAACTTAACCCCCCAGAGGATGCTTAGAATGAGCAACGGGAAGAAACGCCCCTAGTGTGTGACGTAGTACTCTACTTACTAGCGGTATCGTAGCCCAGCGAATTCCTTGGGAGTTTATTGGCTGCGGGACGATTGGCCTCTAGAACTAAAAGCCGAACTTCTGTTTCGTAGAACGTGTCTGTGGTTGACTAGGCGGTTAAGGCAGGCCTGACAAGAAATGGAGCTTGAGGGTCGTTTTGGGAAAATGTAAGGGGAGGGGTGGGATGGGATGATATTTCAAACGGTAGTTTAGTACATTTATATATTAGGAGAAGGGGGTATGGACAGGTAACTCCGCTTTTATGATATAAATGTGATGGAGTTTGAAAGTAATTCATAAGAGGATTTTCTAGATGAAACTGGGTGGGTTGGAAAAGAGAATAACGGAAGTTGGCATGGAAGCCTTATTTTCACCCTCATGGTTGAAGCGTGTTGGCTTATATTTAAGATTTAGGCATATGTAGTAGGGGCTACTCCTCTGGCGCCCCCCATCCCCCAAAAAAGGAAAAAAATCTTGTAACAAAAAACTAGCTTTCATTAAAGATAGTTTATGTGCAAGTGCAAACAAGTACAGTAATATATAACTGGAAACAATAATATAATATACAAGGAAAAAACAGCTAATCTGCTGTAACAAAATCATTTTTTTAAATATTGAAAAAATTGGACCCCAGAAAGCATTTCCTTGGGCCATGCTCCCTAGCATGCAATCACTCCCTCCGCCACCACACCGAAAAAAAATTGCCACACTTACTGCAGATTAGGGTAAGGCTGCGATAGTCAGTGCAGTCTCCCCCCCCCCTTCTCACCCTGACCATGACTTTGAGAGGTCCTCACCCCTGCAGTCATTCCCAGTCTCTTCGTCCCTCATTCACTAAGCCATACCTCTCCTTTCCTTCCTCCCTGTGAACTATAGATCAAACACATATAAACAGCACTTGCATGTGTAGATCACATACAAACCCTATATTTGCAGGTATGCATAAATGATGTATGGAAACATAGCATATCAGGTATAGATCAACAGAATCAACACAAAAACCAAGCTTTGCAGGTATAGATCAATTGAAAATCACATGTTAAGCAGCGTTGAAGGTATAGATCAAATAAACAGAATCAGACATACAAACCCTCTATTTGTAGGTAAACAATAATAATGTATGGAAACTGAGCGTACCAGATACAGATCAACAGAATAATACACACCCAGCTTTGCAGGTATAAATCAATTGGAATTCAAATATAAACTCAGCATTAAAGGTATAGATACCCCCTAAATTACAGGCATAGATCACAGGTTGCACACCCCAAAGCCAGCCCTGGTGTCCACATTGCCCACATAGAACCAGATCAGCGCCCAGATTACACACATATTACAGCCCAGTCTGAGACAATTTTGTCCCCTAACAGCCCAGTGTAAGACATGTGCTATCTTTGCATTTCTCCAAATCACTTAAACACCCATGATAGACACAAACACTTTACACAGTTACTCACTCATTCACAGGAATCATTTACACATATTCATCAATGCAGTCTCACAAATCATTCAAGCAATTCATCCACACATTAATTCATTAATTCTCATAAGCATTCACACAATTCATCCACACATTAATTCATTCATTCTTGTACGCATTCGCACTACCCCCTCTCCCCATCTACCCCTCCCCTTCTTATTGTCACGACCTCCCTTAGGCTAGGTTTCCACTTGGGTTTTTGTCCGGCGTTTTTTTCTTGATGAAAAACGCCAGGAAAAACGCCAAGAAAACTGCCACTGCATTTACCTGCGTTTTGGCGTTTTTTCTGGAGTTTTTTCTGGAGTTTTTTCTGGCGTTTTAGCCTTTCTGTGGAAATTGCTTTTTTTGACCTTAGGCAGTTTTTCCAGCCTTTACAAGTTAGAAGTTTCACCCAGCTAAAAGGGATTAGGATAAATGGCAAGTATCTGCCCTCTCCTGATGTCATTTACTTGGTAGACCCTTTTGTCTCTTTTCTGTGGTTTGTAAGGCATGCTTTATTCCGAATGTCTGCTCCTCTGGGAAGATTGGCCCCAAATGATGGTGCAAATTGTTTGCTGTTGCTTTTGGCACGCAGGATCCGGTCGCGTATGTTTGTTTGTAATGGCATGTTTGTTCCAAATGGTGTAAAATTCAATATGAACCAGTCCAGGACTTTGTTTTGTGTGAAACTGTTTGTTTTCAGCCTATTTCTCGTAGGACACACAGATACTGGGTCCATCCTCTGCATTGTAACTGTGGAAAAAACGCCATAAAAAACGCCAAGGCAATAAACCCACATGGCTTTTTCATGGCGTTTTTTCTCTCCCATAGACTTCTATTGGAGAAAAAAAGCCAAGATTTCTTGCAAAAAACGCCAGAGTGTCAACATGCTGCAGTTTTGAAAAACTGCCACAGAGCCCAAAAAAGCAGAAAAACGCCAAAGAGGACTGAAAAAACGCCAAACAGAAAAACGCCAAGTGGAAATGGCATTTTGCGATTTCCTATTGAATTACAGCTAACATCTGGCTGCAGCGGTTTTTCACAAAAAAAACGCCAGGTGGCGCTATTGGCGTTTTTATAGGCGTTTTTAGCAAAAAAAAACCAAATGGAAACCTTGCCTTACACTGGCACTCACCGCGGAAGTTATTCCACCTGGAACACTACGACCAAAGGAGGAGCCCCTGGCAGCAGCACCCCAGGATTTAGATGATCCCAACAGCAAGGAGGCCAGGTAAGGTAGGTATAGGTAGAAGATACGGAGTTGGCAGTACAAGGTGTAAGGCTTGGCAAAGACTGGATAGCCGAGGCAGGATATGGACAAGCCGAGGTCGAGATCCAGAGAGGGTAGTCAGGTAAGCCGTGGTCGAGATCCAGAGAGGGTAGTCAGGTAAGCCGTGGTCGAGATCCAGAGAGGGTAGTCAGGTAGGCCGTGGTCGAGATCCAGAGAGGGTAGTCAGGTAAGCCGTGGTCGAGATCCAGAGAGGGTAGTCAGGTAAGCCGTGGTTGAGATCCAGAGAGGGTAGTCAGGTAAGCCGTGGTTCAGCAATAAGATCAGCAAGGCACAGTACAAAATCAGCAGGCAAAGAGAGGTCAAGCAAGCAAAGGGTCAAAATAACTGGAAGTAACTCAAAACACAACCGAGCATAAAGACCACAACAGGGTAACTGGCTAGAGAACTTCCTGACTTTTAAATCTGGCGCCAGAACCTAACCCCGCCCCTAAGATGACGTCACCGCTGAGGCTCCAGTCGGCCATCCAAACCACGCCTCCAGTTGCGTGGTAACGAAATGCTCCTGCCGCGAGGAAGGGACCGCGAGTAGGTAAGTTTCCGACTCCGGGGGTCTCCACTGCTGCAGGCAGGCTGCTGTAGTGTAGTAGGAAGATCCCCGGAGGACGCCCTATATGCTGCGGAGCTTGGTGGATCACAGGCATCAGCCTGCCTGTGTCTGCCGAGATCCGTGTCTGTGTCACTAGACTTCGGCGCCAAGTGATATCAGTGGGATGTCCCGCTGACATTAGTGGGAGGTCCCCCTGGCGTCACTGGGAGTCAGAGGTGGTTGATGGGATTGCTGTATATATATATGTGTGCTGTCCTCAATAAAGATAGTTCTGTTTTACCCCTACACTATGTCTCGCCAAGTGCTTGGGGAAATATGAAGGGTTAATCCCTTGAGCAATTAAGCTTTCAGTGGCAAGGAAGATATCTATGGCGGAGCTACTCAGTCCAAGTCCAGTCTCCGTCACACCTTATACCCCCTATATACCACTCCACACCCAGATATGCCACTGGCCCCCCCAAATATGCCTCCAGATATGCCTTATATTCCCAGATATACCCCCTGATATGCAACTCTGTCCCACTCTGTTAGAATAAGTATGTGAGCATGGACGTGTATGTGTAAGTGTGTGTTAGCATGGATGTGTAAATGTGTGTTAGCATGGATATGTAAATGTGTGTTGGTATGGATGTGTAAGTGTGTGTGTTAGCAAGAATGTGTATGTGTGTATTAGTGAGTATGAAACAGAATGTGTTGGCAGATAAGAACCATTTGACCCATGTAGCCTGCCCAATTTCTGAACACATTGCTTAGTCCCTGGCCTTATACCCACTGGCCTTGTCAAAGCCATATCCCCCTTTCTCCTTCTTTTGCCTCTAGCAAGCAACATAGTTACCTTTCCTGCTTCCCTAGGGCAGCATCCTGAGCCATCCCCTCCTTGGTCAGCAACAGCAACACATTAAAAGGTGCGCCATGCCTTTAAGACACCGAGTGTTGGAGTATAATGTTAAGCACCTTCTAATGCAGTCTATGGAGGCTGTGCTGGGTTGAAGGGTCGCTTGTAACCGGCCCACTGAGCAGCAGGACACTGGGGGGATGATCTGCCCCCTGGTTTGGCAGATTCCTTCTGTTGCTATCGTCACAAAGGGGTTAAAAGGTTTTTATTGCACCAAAAGATTTGCTGCACTGTTACCTACACTATTTCCTTTGTACAAATAAGTGCCAGTTATGACACACTGTAATTATTAATCCTAATAAGAAAATACAAACAGCGGTAACACACCTACAACAAAAGCTCATCACATTCCTGGACACTTCCCATTAGACAGTGCATGTTGTGCAAATAGGCTAAAAACTATTTTTTGGTTCATTTTTGGCCCATTCATTTTTGGGGAACAAATTACATTCCCTATTCATTCGGTTCAGCTAAAAACCAGAGGGGATCATCTTTAATTCGACAGCGAAATTCATTGCCCGTGCCCACATTCACTCTCACAAACTCTCAATTCAATCTCTCTCACATGCTCTCTAAATGTTTCCCTGCCTTCTCTGCTGACCACTTCCGCTTCTGGCTCCATGTCCGCTTCCACATCTTCTTGTTTCACGTCCGCTTCCACATCTCCATGTTCTTCTATCTCTGCATAATCTCCGCATAACCTGGCACAAACTTCTGCTAAAATAGTGGCGCTTCTGGTGACATCCTCTCTCCCGAATGGAGGAGGAGATTAGGTAACTGTGATTTTGTCCTAAGAAGCCCTTTGGGTGACATCTTTTCCCCCCATATTGGAAGCGCACACATTTTGACCTTATTACAAATGTAGTGAATTTTAGCAAATTTGGCGATTTAGTGTACCACAAATTATATATCTTTATGAAGGACAAGTAGGGGTTTCTTTTTGCTTCGTTTTCGTCTGTTTTGTGAGGCTCTGGCCTTGTTTTGTGGCTTCATACAAATCTCAGAATTAGCCAAAATTAGGTACCTTTGCAATTCGTATAAATCAGAATACACAACTCTACTATGAATAGATACTACCTATTTTTGTGTAAACAGGACCATAATGAATTAATTACTGAAAGAATTATTCCAAAAACTACGGTCTGTAATTATTAATTTGATATGGTCAAGTTAGCGCCAAGAATCAAATGGGATGCTTTATCTAAATATGTAGAATGGAGCCTTCCTGATATTTTGAAATACTACCATGAAACTTTAGTAACCAAAATAATTGGTTGAGCTACACAAAATCTATAGGCTAGTGCAGTAAAGTGATGGCTCAGATTTGTACAAATATGTATAAACAGAAGGAAAACTGACAAATGAATACAATCTCACATGAGAAGGAAGGATTCCGCAATGTGAAATAGCCTTGAAATTACTTCATATACACACAAAATAAATAAGGGCTCCAGGCACTCAAGGGTTCCAGCTCAGGTAGATTTATTGAAGGACAACACCAACAACGTTTCAACCTCACAATGAGGTCTTTATATACACACACATACGATATGCTGCTGCCTTTCGCACACTGTGGTAACTATTTTCTAGCACTCTTTAATTACTTTACAACAGTTGTAAGTTGCAACTTGTTTCCCAAAGAGCAAAAGATTATATTTATCAGTCTAGACCTGTCTTCATTAAGGTCCTGCAACAATATCTGGCACAGACCCTGATTTTCCCTGGACACACAATGCAATCTGGAACGAACATTTCCAAAGATTGCTCATTCTAAACAGCTACAGGATTACACAGGATTTTTTTTACCATGTTTGCGCTAAAGGACGGTCACATAAGACCATATTTTTCCTGAAAGCACAAGGCCCAAGGACCTCAAAGGCATTCAGTGTACCTTTCTATGTGGCCTGCCAAAATCATGTGTCTCTTTTTAGTTTTTCACATGGTTAATGCTGCACTCTCATGTAGCGATCAGGCAGCAGGAGGATGCCGAGGCTGGTCTGTTTTCTGGACCCAAGAAACACAAATTTTATCACCAAATGCCCACCGACACCGACATACATCCTTGGTATGCTGCAGGTAAATATCAGGAAGGCAAATTATCACCTTTACAGAGGTTATATTGAGGGAAGTAGATAAGACCTGGGGCTGCTGAACATGTGCAAATCATTTATTTTTGGGGACGTACTAAACAGCATATTGGGATGATGGGATGATTGGCTGCAATGCTCAGCACTATCAATAGGTGTCAGTACACATTTTACACTCATGGTAAATCAAAGTATGTTCTTTTAGGTAGTTCTTGATACTAAGTTGCAACGAATACATTGCAAAAAGAAGCTGCAAATGTTTAACTATTTACTTGCTGAAATATATACAGTTTTATAACGAAATCATAGTAAATTCTATAGAAATAACAGAAAATTTTTATGTAATCAACATATTGATTTAATATGGTACATGAATGTGCAACACCATATTTTACCTGTTTTGATTAGCACAATATGGGAATATATATTTTAAACATGGGGATTATGGGTGGAATATTATAGTTACACATGCAAAGGAACACATTTGACCCATTTCTAATAAGAATATGGGAATATTATTATTTTTACATGGGGACTATGGTTGGAATATCATGGTTACAGATGCCAAGGAACACATTTGACCTGTCTCTGATAAGAATATGGGCATTTTATTATTTTTACATGGGGATTATGGGTGGAATATTATAGTTACACATGCTAAGGAACACATTTGACCCATTTCTGATAAGAATATGGGTTTAATATTTTTTTACATGGGGATTATGGGTGGAATATCATGGTTACACATGCCAAGGAACACATTTGACCTGTTTCTGATAAGAATATGGGCATTTTATTATTTTTACATGGGGATTATGGGTGGAATATTATAGTTACACATGCTGAATAACATATTTGATCTGTTTCTGATAAAAATATGGGTATACTCATTTTTTTACATAGGGATTATGGGTGGAATATTATAGTTACACATGCTAAATAACACATTTGATCCATTTCCGATTAGAATATGGGTATAATATTTTTTTTACATGGGGATTATGGATGGAATATTATAGTTACACATGCTAAGTAACACATTTGACCTGTTTCTGATAAGAATATGGGAATATTATTATTTTTACATGGGGATTATGGGTGGGAGATCATGGTTACAGATGCCAAAGAACACGTTTGACCTCTTTTAGATAAGAATATGGGAATTTTATTATTTTTACAAGGGGATTATGGATGGCATATTATAGTTACACATGCTAAGTAACATATTTGACCTGTTTCTGATAAAAATATGGGAATATTATTATTTTTACATGGGGATTCTGGGTGAAATATTATAGTTACACATGCTAAGGAACATATTTGACCCATTTCTGATAAGGAAATGGGTATAATCTTTTTTTACATGGGGATAATGGGTGAAATATTATAGTTACACATGCTAAGTAACATATTTGACCTGTTTCTGATAAGAATATGGGAATAATATTTTCACATGGGGATTATGAGTGGAATATTATAGTTGCACATGCTAAGGAACACATTTGACCTGTTTCTGATAAGAATATGGCTATAAATAGTTTTTACATGGGAATTATGGGTGGAATATCATGATTACAGATCCCAAAGAACACATTTGACCTGTTTCTGATAAGAATATGGACATTTTATTATTCCCACATGGGGATTATGGGTGGAATATTATAGTTACACATGCTAAGTAACATATTTGACCTGTTTCTGATAAGAATTTGGGTATATTTTTTTACATGGGGATTATGGGTGGAATATCATGGTTACAGATGCCAAGGAACACATTTGACCTGTCTCTGATAAGAATATGGGCATTTTATTATTTTTACATGGGGATTATGGGTGGAATATTATAGTTACACATGCTAAGTAACACATTTGACCCATTTCTGATAAGAATATGGCTATAAATATTTTTTTACATGGGGATTATGGGTGGAATATTATGGTTACACATGTTTAGTACCTTATTCAACAAGTTTCTGTTTAGAATATGGCTATAATTATTTTTCTACATGGGGATTATGGGTGCAATATAAAGGTTACACATGCCATGGAACACAATTAACCTCTTTCTGAAAAGAATATGGGTAAAATCATTTTTCTACATGGGGATTATGGGTAGAATATTATGGTTACACATGCCTAGTAATGTATTTCACTTGTTTCTGATAAGAAAATGGGTATGATTAAATTTTTTCATAGATCTTATGGATACTATGATATGATTGCACGTGCCATGTAACATATTTGATCTATTTCTGTTGAGAAAATGGTTATAACTGTTTTTTCTACATGGGGATTATGGGTGAAATGTCATGGTTACACACCCCTAGTAACATATTTGACCCATTTCTTATAAGAATGTTGGTATATTTTTTTACTACATAGGGATTATGGGAGGAATAGCATGGTCAAAGGGACAGAGTATGGTTATAAATATTTTTATATATGGTGATTATGGGTTGAATATCATGGGTTGAATATCAAAATATTTTGTTTGTGTACAGTGCACAGTGCCTCTGCAAATTGTGACCGTATAAAAACAGATTGAGGGCTGATTGAGGTTGTGAACTAAAAATATTTCTCGTGAAGAATTTGTAAAAACGTTTAGCTGTAGCATGTACTTGTTGTCATCTATCCTTTATTAACCCCTTAAGGACTAGGCTGTGTTTTACCTTTTGTACCATTGGGACCCAGGCTGTTTTAACACTTTTGCGGTGTTCGTGTTTAGATGTAATTTTCTCTTCACTCATTTAGTGAACCCACACAAATTATATGTTGTTTTTTCAGGACAAGAAGGGCTTTCTTCAGATATCATTGTTTTAATCATATGATCTAATTTCCCATAAAAAAAATAATAAAATATGATGAAAAATGTAAAAAAAACCCCACATTTTCTGACTTTTACCCAAAAATCTTCTACTCATCCAAAAAAGCTAATGAAAAAACCTACTAAATATATTCTACTATTTGTCCTGAGTTTAGAAATACCCAATGTTTTTATGTTTTTTTGCTTTTTTCTGCACGTTATGGAGCATTAAGTACAAGTAGCGTTTTGCTATTTCAAAACAATTTTTTCCAAATCTGGTAATTCTTCCCCCCATGTGCCATTTCGGGTATCTTTGAAGCCGGCCAATGCAATTTACCCCATCAAATCACATATTTTTGAAAACTAGACACCCCAAGGTATTTCAAATGCTAGAATTTTAACTCTTTCCATGCACTAATTTTACCACCAGTCTTTGTCAAACTTTGTGGTAGTAATTTATTTTGTGTTTTTTATCGCTAAAATTGTTCTTCAGGTATGGATTTACAGCTCCTGGTATACATCACTTTCAAACAACACCCAATATGTGTTCAGCAACATCTCCCGAGTACAGTCATACCCCCCCCCATGCATGGGTTTGTCGCGTTATTTGGGAGGTAAAACGCCACATTTAGGAAGTGCACATTTTTTAACTTGGAACTTTTACATCTGGTCATTCTGCCCCCACGTCCTAATAGGACCATCTTTGAAGCCGGCTAATTCAATTTACTCCATCAAACCATATATTTTTGAAAACTAGACACCCTAAGGTATTTCAAGTGCTAGTATTTTAACCCTTTCCATGCATGAGATTCTACCACCAGCCTTTGCCACACTTTGTGTTTTTTTTTACACAAATTGTACTTTGGGTATACATTTATAGCTCCAGGTATACGTCACTATCAAACAACACCCTAATATGTGTTTAACAACATCTCTCGAGTACAGTGATACCACCCATGCATGGGTTTGACTGCTGTTTGGGGTTAAAAGGCCACATTTGGGATGTGCGCCTTTTTTTTCCCTATTTTGGTCAGTCTGTGCCTATATCTTTGAGCCTGGCCACTACAATTTACCTCATAAAACCATATATTTTTGAAAACTAGACACCCCAAGGTACTTAAAATGGTAGTATTTAACCCTTTCCATGCATCAGATTCTACCACCAGCCTTTGCCACACTTTGTGGTGGTATTTTTTTTTTTATTTTTTTCACACAAATTGTACTTTGGGTATAAATTTATAGCTCCAGGTATACGTCACTATCAAACAACACCCTAATATGTGTTCAGGAACATCTCCCGAGTTCAGTCATACCCCACATGTATGGGTTTGTCTGGTGTTTGGGGTTAAAATGCCACATTTTGGAAGTGCGCTTTTTTTTCCCCATTTCGGTCAGTCTGTGCCTATGCCCTATCTTTGAGCCCGGCCACTCCAATTTACCCCATCAAACCATTCATTTTTTTAAATTAGACACCCCTTGGGTATTTGAAATGCTTTTATTTAAATTTTTCCATGTCAGGATTTTTGGGAAGATACAGCGCTAATTTTAGCACTTGCTCATAATAATAAACTTTATTTTTTTATTTGACTCTTTTTGGGCTTTTTTTTTTACATTTTGCTGGAACTGGATAGTTCCTCTAAAGCATAATAATTTTTAAATGTTACCATGTTTTTTTTAAGCTTTTTCCTTTTTTCCTTTTTTTTTTTTTTTACATTTTTTTTTTTCCCATTTTTTACTAATCACATAGTGATTAGAAAGCTGGGCTCCATTGACTTGTATGGTTGAATGCAGTACCTGTATTTAACCTGCAAGTGGAGCCAGAGGTCTATAGAGGGTCCGTCTAGCGAACTTTTTCAACTTTATTATTTTTTTCCCGGGCCGCCGCCATCTTGCGGATGGCGAAGACTGCGAAGAATATGGGAATATTATTATTTTTACATGGGGATTATGGGTGGAATATCATGGTTACAGATGCCAAGGAACACATTTGACCTGTCTCTGATAAGAATATGGGCATTTTATTATTTTTACATGGGGATTATGGGTGGAATATTATAGTTTTTTTTTTCCAAATCTGGTAATTCTTCCCCCCATGTGCCATTTCGGGTATCTTTGAAGCCGGCCAATGCAATTTACCCCATCAAATCACATATTTTTGAAAACTAGACACCCCAAGGTATTTCAAATGCTAGAATTTTAACTCTTTCCATGCACTAATTTTACCACCAGTCTTTGTCAAACTTTGTGGTAGTCATTTATTTTGTGTTTTTATCGCTAAAATTGTTCTTCAGGTATGGATTTACAGCTCCTGGTATACATCACTTTCAAACAACACCCCAATATGTGTTCAGCAACATCTCCCGAGTACAGTCATACCCCCCCATGCATGGGTTTGTCGGGTTATTTGGGAGGTAAAATGCAACATTTAGGAAGTGCACATTTTTTAACTTGGCACTTTTACATCTGGTCATTCTGCCCCCACGTCCTAATAGGACCATCTTTGAAGCCGGCTAATTCAATTTACTCCATCAAACCATATATTTTTGAAAACTAGACACCCTAAGGTATTTCAAGTGCTAGTATTTTAACCCTTTCCATGCATGAGATTCTACCACCAGCCTTTGCCACACTTTGTGGTTTTTTTTACACAAATTGTACTTTGGGTATACATTTATAGCTCCAGGTATACGTCACTATCAAACAACACCCTAATATGTGTTTAACAACATCTCTCGAGTACAGTGATACCACCCATGCATGGGTTTGACTGCTGTTTGGGGTTAAAAGGCCACATTTGGGAAGTGCGCCTTTTTTTTCCCTATTTTGGTCAGTCTGTGCCTATATCTTTGAGCCTGGCCACTACAATTTACCTCATAAAACCATATATTTTTGAAAACTAGACACCCCAAGGTACTTAAAATGGTAGTATTTAACCCTTTCCATGCATCAGATTCTACCACCAGCCTTTGCCACACTTTGTGGTAGTATTTTTTTTTTATATTTTTTCACACAAATTGTACTTTGAGTATAAATTTATAGCTCCAGGTATACGTCACTATCAAACAACACCCTTATATGTGTTCAGGAACATCTCCCGAGTTCAGTCATACCCCACATGTATGGGTTTGTCTGGTGTTTGGGGTTAAAATGCCACATTTTGGAAGTGCGCTTTTTTTTTTTCCCCATTTCGGTCAGTCTGTGCCTATGCCCTATCTTTGAGCCCGGCCACTCCAATTTACCCCATCAAACCATTCCTTTTTTTAAATTAGACACCCCTTGGGTATTTGAAATGCTTTTATTTAAATTTTTCCATGTCAGGATTTTTGGGAAGATACAGCGCTAATTTTAGCACTTGCTCATAATAATAAACTTTATTTTTTTATTTGACTCTTTTTGGGCTTTTTTTTTTACATTTTGCTGGAACTGGATAGTTCCTCTAAAGCATAGTAATTTTTAAATGTTACCATGTTTTTTTAAGCTTTTTCTTTTTTTCCTTTTTTTTTTTTACATTTTTTTTACATTTTTTTTTTACATTTTTTACTAATCACATAGTGATTAGAAAGCTGGGCTCCATTGACTTGTATGGTCAATACCATCGCCATCTTGCGGATGGCGAAGACTGCGTGCAGCTGCGGCTGTGACCGCTCTCCGGAGCGGTCACAGCCCGCCCTGGGGTAAGTATTTGGTGTCGCTGGATACCTCCTGATCGAGGCATTCCAGCGACACCATTGAAGTTGAGGAGGTGATCGTTGATCGCCTCCTAAACGCTTTTAAAACGGGCGTCCGCCGCCATACAATGTATGGCAGATGTTGACGCCCCGGGGAGGGGCCAGACATGGCCCATCATGCCGATCTCGGTGTTGCTGAATGCCTCGACATCGAGGCATTACAGCAACACCGTTTAAGCTTAGAAAGTGATCGTTGATCACTTTCTAAGCTTGTTTAAGTCTCATGACGTGTCGTCATAGGTCGTTAAGTGAGCGTTTTGCATGACGTGCCTGACCCGGCAATGGACGTTAAGGGGTTAAAAGTTTATGTGAAAATCATATTCTTTTTATCTCTGTGCAAACACCATAAAAAGAATAACTTACTGAGGATACCAGAGTTGGATAAGCAGGAACACACGGTTGAGGTGCTCTGATGGGAAGTATAGTAGGGTGAATAAATGGGAAAAAACTCAGGCTGTTACTAAGGCCAACAGTAATTGCAGAAGGAGATACAGGAGTCTGTAGTAACCAGCTGGGAGCAGATACTAGACTCAGTAGTAAGCAGTTGGATGCAGACACTGGACTCTGTAGAGTACATGTGCGTGGTAGTAAGCCGCAAGAGGCAGGGTAGCTGTGCAAGGTACTCAGCCGCACCGGGCAGGGTAGCCAAGAGTGGTAGTCAGCAGGCGGCAGGGTACAAATGAAAACGCTTGGAGAAATAAATAACAAGTGTTGGCCGTATAAAAATACATTATGGACAATGATTCCATCTTAATTAGGTAAGTAATGAAACTGGTGGAAATGGTGCACTATACCACACCTTGGACACTAAATATTTACCGGCATAAGAAAAGGAATAAACAATCCTCTTTAGAAGTGATGGCTTAATGGCCAATTACTTTGAAAAATATATCAAAACATCATAGTGCAACATCTCAAGAAAACAAAACAGTCTGTGATAAGGGTTATAGAAAATGCCCACTCGCTTTTTCGTGAGTTAGCAGAGGACATCAGCTTTCTGTATGCCCCATGAAGTAATACTCAATTCCAACAAAAAAGTATAAGGAGTCCTTACATATAAAACACCAATCAATGCCCCAAAATGAAGGTAACAATACATGACTGATCCTACCTTCCCTATATGAAAGCTTGGTAGTCTATCAGTGATTCCCATATATAAGAATTATACCCAACTATCCATAAAAAACAGATGTGTTATTTGGCATGTGCAACTATGCTATTTCACCATAATCCCCATGTAAAATAATAATTATAGCCATATTTCCATCAGAAAAAGGTCCAATGTGTTCCTTCCCATGACATTGCACCCATAATCCCCATGTTGGAAAATATCCTTATTCTTATCAGAAAAAGGCCAGATATATGATTTAGCATGTGTATCCATGATATTCCATGCATAATCCCCTTATATGAAAATAATTATACCAATTTACTTATAAGAAACACATCAAATATGTTACTGGGCACGTGCAACCATGCTATTCCTCCCATAACATTCTCAGGGCCGGCCCAAGGCAAAATGCCACCTGGGGCGAATTTTAAAATGCCGCCCCTCCCCTTATCTACCCTTCCTCTCCCTCCGTCCCTGCCGCCCCCCCCCCTTGTACTTACCTTTCAGCAGTCCTGCGGCGAGTCTCCCTGTTCGGTCTCGGTGCCGGCTTGTAATGCTGAGCGCCGGAAATCTTCTGGCACTCAGCATTACAAACCGGCACTGAGACCGAACAGGGAGACTCGACGCAGAGGAGAGAAAGAAGGGCGCCGAGCGGGTACTGACCACTCGGCACCCCTTTCTCTCTCTTTCGCTTTAAAAAAAAACAAAAGGGCTTGGGGCGGCAAAGTGCCGCCCCTTCAAAAGTGCCGCCTGGAGCGGTTGCCCCGCTCGGCTCCATTGTCGGGCCGGCCCTGAACATTCTTATAAGAAATGGGTCAAATATGTTACTAGGGGTGTGTAACCATGACATTTCATGGTGAATAATCCCCATGTAGAAAAAACAGTTATAACCATTTTCTCAACAGAAATAGATCAAATATGTTACATGGCACGTGCAGTCATATCATAGTATCCATAATATCCATGAAAAAATTTAATCATACCCATTTTCTTTTCAGAAACAAGTGAAATACATTACTAGGCATGTGTAACCATAATATTCCACCCATAATCCCCATGTAGAAAAATGATTTTACCCATATTCTTATCAGAAAGAGGTCAATTGTGTTCCATGGCATGTGTAACCTTGATATTGCACCCATAATCCCCATGTAGAAAAATAATTATAGCCAAATTCTTAACAGAAACTTGTCGAATAAGGTACTAAACATGTGTAACCATAATATTCCACCCATGATCCCCATATATAAAAATTATTTATAGACATATTCTTATCAGAAACAGGTCAAATGCGTTCCTTAGCATGTGTAACTATAATATTCCACCCATAATCCTCATGTAAAAAAATTATATTCCCATAATCTTATCAGAAACAGGTCAAATGTGTTACTTAGCATGTGTAACTATAATATTCCACCCATAATCCCCATGTAAAAAAATATACCCATATTCTTATCAGAAACAGGTCAAATATGTTACTTAGCATGTGTAACTATAATATTCCACCCATAATCCCCATGTGAAAATAATAAAATGTCCATATTCTTATCAGAAACAGGTCAAATGTGTTCTTTGGGATCTGTAATCATGATATTCCACCCATAATCCCCATGTAAAAACTATTTATAGCCATATTCTTATCAGAAACAGGTCAAATGTGTTCCTTAGCATGTGCAACTATAATATTCCACTCATAATCCCCATGTGAAAATAATATTCCCATATCCTTATCAGAAACAGGTCAAATATGTTACTTAGCATGTGTAACTATAATATTCCACCCATTATCCACATGTAAAAAAAGATTATACCCATAGCCTTATCAGAAATGGGTCAAATATGTTCCTTAGCATGTGTAACTATAATATTTCACCCATAATCCCCATATAAAAATAATAATATTCCCATATTTTTATCAGAAACAGGTCAAATATGTTACTTAGCATGTGTAACTATAATATGCCACCCATAATCCCCATGTAAAAATAATAAAATTCCCATATTCTTATCAAAAAGAGGTCAAACGTGTTCTTTGGCATCTGTAACCATGATCTTCCACCCATAATCCCCATGTAAAAATAATAATATTCCCATATTCTTATCAGAAACAGGTCAAATGTGTTACTTAGCATATGTAACTATAATATTCCACCCATAATCCCCATGTAAAAATAATAAAATGCCCATATTCTTATCAGAAACAGGTCAAATGTGTTCTTTGGCATCTGTAACCATGATATTCTGCCCATAATCCCCCATGTAAAAAAAATTTTTTACCCAAATTCTTCTCAGAAATGGGTCAAATATGTTACTTAGCATGTGTAACTATAATATGTCACCCATAATCCCCATGTAAAAATAATAATACTCCCATATTCCTGTCAGAAAAGGTCAAATTTGTTCCTTGGCATCTGTTACCATGATATTCCACCCATATTCCCCATGTAAAAAAAATATTATACCCATATTTTTATCAGAAACAGGTCAAATGTGTTCCTTAGCATGTGTAACTATAATATTCCACCCATAATCCCCATGTAAAAATAATAATATTCCTATATTCTTATCAGAAACAGGTCAAATATGTTCCTTAGCATGTGTAACTATAATATTCCACCCATAATCCCCATGTAAAAAAATATTATACCCAAATTCTTATCAGAAATGGGTCAAATATGTTCCTTGGCATCTGTAACCATGACATTCCACCCATATTCCCCATGTAAAAAAATATTATACCCATATTCTTATCAGAGACAGGTCAAATGTGTTCCTTAGCATGTGTAACTATAATATTCCACCCATAATCCCCATGTAAAAATAATAATATTCCCATATTCTTATCAGAAACAGGTCAAATATGTTCCTTAGCATGTGTAACTATAATATTCCACCCAGGCCCGGACTGGGACAAAAAATAGGCCCGGGCATTTAAGCCTGAGCAGCCCATATTTATTTATTTATTTATTGTTAAAGCCCACCCGTACCATCTTTGCATTAAATCATTCACACAAATCATTAACACATTCATTAATGCAGTCTCACAAATCATTCAAGCAATTCATCCTCACATGAATTCATTGTCATACGCATTCACACAATTCATCCACACATTTATTCATTCATTCTCATACGCATTCACACTAGCCCCTCTCTTCATCTTATCTGCCCGTTCTCACTATGTTCCCCCTTTTCACTATGTAACCTCCTTCCCCACTTCTCAATATGTACCGCCTCTATCTATCCCCTCTCCCCCTTTCTCACTATCTAACTCCCCTCTGCCCCTTCTCACTGCACCCCCCTCCCTCACCCTACTTACCTTGTTGCCGGAGCAAGCAGCAACAGCGACCGCGCCTGTGCCAGGGCAGGATTGACTTAGGGGCTGATGGAGCTGCAGCTCCAGGCCCCCACCTTAAAATAGGTCCAGTCAGGACTGGACTGACTGGTCCTATATGGCCGCATTAACACCGAGCCCCTTAAGCCTGCCGCAACTACCCCCTCCTAACTATCTACCCTCTCCCTCTTTAAAGTTCACTTACCTTTCAGGAGTCCTGTGGTGGGGGTGCAAGGCCTCTGCCTCCCAGCTCTGCCACTGTATGGAACAGTATAGAGTGATGGGAGTTATGATGTACTTTTAGAGCATAATTAGATCATGAAAAAGACATTGGAAATGGTACAGCATAACACCCATCACTCTCACACACTTACCAATCCACACATATATACCAATCCACACATATATACCAATCCACACGTATACACCAATCCACTAATCCACACACATACCAATCCACACCTATACCAATCCACACATATATACCAATCCACACATATATACCAATCCACACGTATACCAATCCACACGTATACCAATCCACACGTATACCAATCCACACGTATACCAATCCACACACACATACCAATCCACACACACATACCAATCCACACGTATACCAATCCACACGTATACCAATCCACACATATATACCAATCCACACATATATACCAATCCACACATATATACCAATCCACACGTATACCAATCCACACACATACCAATCCACACGTATACCAATCCACACACACATACCAATCCACACGTATACCAATCCACACATATATACCAATCCACACATATATACCAATCCACACACATACCAATCCACACGTATACCAATCCACACGTATACCAATCCACACGTATACCAATCCACACGTATACCAATCCACACATATATACCAATCCACACGTATACCAATCCACACGTATACCAATCCACACGTATACCAATCCACACGTATACCAATCCACACATATATACCAATCCACACATATATACACTAATCCACACATATATACTAATCAACACATATATACTAATCAACACATATATACCAAACCACACATATATACCAATCCACACATATATACACCAATCCACACATATATACACCAATCCACTCTCACTGAATGTTTTCCTACCTTTCCTCTTTTCTCCTTACAGCTCCTTTTCCTCCTCTTCGCTCCTCTTCTTCAGTTCTTCTGTCTTCTCTGTCTTCTTCCGGGTCACCGGGTCGGTGGGCGCGGCTTCAGTGTTGTGCGCCGGGATCTGACAGCAAACCCCGGCGCACAACAGCTGTTGTCGCGCAGATCACAAGGGACCGGTATCGGAGGTCTTTAACAGACCTCCGGGTCCCTTGAGTGATTTTAAGCCGGGTTGAACCCGGCTTAAAATCACTCAAGGGAACCGGAGGTCTGTTAAAGACCTCCGATACCGCTCCCTTGCGAGCCTGCTCCTCCAGCGGCGGACATTACTGTCCGTCTCTGGAGGAGTGCCGGGTGCCGCAAGTTGGCAGCCCCTGATGAGCGGCACCCGGTGCGGACCGCCCCCCGTCGCGCCCCCTGGAGTGTGGCGCCCTGCTCTAAGAGGCCGGGAAGCCCCCACCAGGGCCGGCCTTAGGGGTCTGCGGCCGCACAGGGTTTAAATTAAAACATCGGGTTTTTTTTTTCAACTTTATTTAACATCCTCCATGTTAAATAAAGTTAAAAAAAACTTTATTTAACATGGAAAATGTTAAATAAAGTTAAAAAAAAACCCGATGTTTTAATTTAAACCCTGTGCGGCCGCAGACCCGTAAGGCCGGCCTTGGTGGGGACTTCCCGGCCCCTTAGAGTGGCGGACCCGGTCGCAGTTGCGGCGGGCTTAAGGGGCAGGTGCCCCTTATGCCCTGCGTTACTGCGGCCGTAGGTAGGTTAGGGGCCTGGAGCTGCAGCTCCATCAGCCCCTAAAGTCAATGCGGCCCTGCCGTGGCCCGGCCCACCGGGCAAATGCCCGGTGTGCCCGATGGCCAGTCCGGGCCTGATTCCACCCATAATCCCCATGTAAAAATAATAATATTCCCATATTCTTATCAGAAACAGGTCAAATTTGTTCCTTGGCATCTGTAACCATGATATTCCACCCATAATCCCCATGTAAAAAATATTATACCCATATTCTTATCAGAAATGGGTCAAATATGTTATTTAGCATGTGTAACTATAATATTCCACCCATAATCCCCATGTAAAAATAATAAAATGCCCATATTCTTATCAGAAACAGGTCAAATGTGTTCCTTGGCATCTGTAACCATGATATTCCACCCATAATCCCCCATGTAAAAATTTTTTTACAGCCATATTCTTATCAGAAACAGGTCAAATGTGCTCCTTAGCATCTGTAACTATAATATTCCACCCATAATCCCCATGTAAAAAGAATATTATACCCATATTCTTATCAGAAACAGGTCAAATATGTTCCTTGGCATCTGTAACCATGATATTCCACCCATAATCCCCATGTAAAAAAAATATTATACCCATATTCTTATCAGAAATGGGTCAAATATGTTATTTAGCATGTGTAACTATAATATTCCACCCATAATCCCCATGTAAAAAAAATATGATACCCATACTCTTATCAGAAATGGGTCAAATGTGTTATTTAGCATGTGTAACTATAATATTCCACCCATAATCCCCATTTAAAAATAATAATATTCCTATATTCTTATCAGAAACAGGTCAAATATGTTCCTTAGCATGTGTAACTATAATATTCCACCCATAATCCCCATGTAAAAAAATATTATACCCAAATTCTTATCAGAAATGGGTCAAATATGTTCCCTTGCATCTGTAACCATGACATTCCACCCATATTCCCCATGTAAAAAAAATATTATACCCATATTCTTATCAGAGACAGGTCAAATGTGTTCCTTAGCATGTGTAACTATAATATTCCACCCATAATCCCCATGTAAAAATAATAATATTCCCATATTCTTATCAGAAACAGGTCAAATATGTTCCTTAGCATGTGTAACTATAATATTCCACCCATAATCCCCATGTAAAAATAATAATATTCCCATATTCTTATCAGAAACAGGTCAAATTTGTTCCTTGGCATCTGTAACCATGATATTCCACCCATAATCCCCATGTAAAAAATATTATACCCATATTCTTATCAGAAATGGGTCAAATATGTTATTTAGCATGTGTAACTATAATATTCCACCCATAATCCCCATGTAAAAATAATAAAATGCCCATATTCTTATCAGAAACAGGTCAAATGTGTTCCTTGGCATCTGTAACCATGATATTCCACCCATAATCTCCCATGTAAAAATTTTTTTACAGCCATATTCTTATCAGAAACAGGTCAAATGTGCTCCTTAGCATCTGTAACTATAATATTCCACCCATAATCCCCATGTAAAAAGAATATTATACCCATATTCTTATCAGAAACAGGTCAAATATGTTCCTTGGCATCTGTAACCATGATATTCCACCCATAATCCCCATGTAAAAAAAATATTATACCCATATTCTTATCAGAAATGGGTCAAATATGTTATTTAGCATGTGTAACTATAATATTCCACCCATAATCCCCATGTAAAAAAAATATGATACCCATACTCTTATCAGAAATGGGTCAAATGTGTTCTTTGGCATCTGTAACCATGATATTCTGCCCAATATCCCCATGTAAAAAAAAGATTATACCCAAATTCTTATCAGAAATGGGTCAAATATGTTATTTAGCATGTGTAACTATAATATTCCACCCATAATCCCCATGTAAAAAGAATAATACTCCCATATTCCTGTTAGAAAAAGGTCAAATTTGTTCCTTGGCATCCGTAACTATGATATTCCACCCATATTCCCCATGTAAAAAAATGTTATACCCATATTCTGATCAGAAATGGGTCAAATGTGTTCCTTAGCATGTGTAACTATAATATTCCACCCATAATCCCCATGTAAAAATAATAAATGCCCATATTCTTATAAATGCCCATATTCTTATCAGAAACAGGTCAAATGTGTTCCTTGGCATCTGTAACCATGATATTCCACCCATAATCCCCCAGGTCAAATGTGTTCTTTGGCATCCGTAACCATGATATTCCACCCATAATCCCCCAGGTCAAATGTGTTCTTTGGCATCTGTAAACATGATATTCCACCCATAATCCCCATGTAAAAAAAAGATTATACCCAAATTCTTATCGGAAATGGGTCAAATATGTTATTTAGCATGTGTAACTATAATATTCTACCCATAATCCCATGTAAACAGGTCAAATTTGTTCCTCGGCATCTGTAACCATGATATTCCACCCATATTCCACCCATAATCCCCATGTTTAAAATATATATTCCCATATTGTGCCAATCAAAACAGGTAAAATATGGTGTTTGCACATTCATGTACCATATTAAATCAATATTTTGATTACATAACATTTTTCTATTATTTCTATAGCATTTACCATGATTCCGTTATAAAACTGTATATATTTCAGCAAGTAAATAGTTAAACATTTGCAGCTTCTTTTTGCAATGTATTTGTGGCAACTTAGTATGAAGAACTACCTAAAAGAACATACTGTGATTTACCATGAGTGTAGAATGTGTACTGACACCTATTGATAGTGCTGAGCATTGCAGCCAATCAGCCCATCAGCCCAAAATGCTGTTTAGTATGTCCCTTATTTTTGCCTATTTTCTAAACAATCAATAAAAAGCAGAAATACAAAGAATGAGTGAAAAAGAACTTACTGTCAAGTTTGAAAGAGATTGGTAATAACATGGCATGCTAAAAAGTGTCAATATGGCCCTAGCAGAAATGTTTTATTTCCATTAACATTTGGTTTTAAGGGTTAGTTTTGATACAGATGATCACTATTTAGCGATGTGCTATTAAAAAAGCGATGTGCACCTTGTAATATTTGCCCTATTACGCACAAGAGATGTAATTCATAGACATATAGAGTGGTTTCCAAATAAGGGCAATTCAATGATATTTTGGTTATTTTTCCCCTTTGGATCTAGCGGTGTATAATTTATGTGTATGTACATGTAAACCTGTTTGAAACATTTGTTTAAATTTTTTCTGCTATTTTTCATTTTTATCATACAAGATATATTTTATTTTACAATAATGCATATGGTTTCAAAAGAAAACCTTAATTTACTCACTCAGAAAGCCTGAACAGAGACTTAGTAAAAACACAAATATTGCTGCTATCCTGTAGTGTAAAAAACATTCTTCACTAATAGGATAAAGGGCAGAATGATCAATAAGTACCATAGTACCAAATAAGCATGGCAGACCTGCTCGGCAAGGAGTACTTTTGGCTAAACTTGAGTTGGGTAATGGTTTCTTTGGTCACATGAGAATAAATAAATATGTGCAATATTACTTACACCATACAGTGGTATTTATTGTGCTCAAATAATATGTTAAAACAATCCATTAAAATATAATATTGCTAACCGATCTAGTGAACTGCATTCCAACTTATACCTACCTACAAGACCAATCGTCTACAGTACATTTCAGTGTGATATACTTTTAATTATTTCGCAATGCTTCTCACAGATGATTTAGAGCGATTTGCTAAGATAAAATCATCACAGAGCGCTAACAACAAATCCGCACTCTCATTTTACTTCACTAACATGTCAACTGCGCATGCTCATCAAGATATCACTTCTGGAGTAGGTTCGACTACAACTCCCAGCTTTCCTTGTGAAGCTTACGTCACATCCAAAATGGCAGCGTCCACAGAGGTTCACGCGTTTGCAGCTCCTGCTGGATATTCTGGTAAAATTATCATGAATTTTTTGGTATGAGTGTATGTTCGTTGTAACTCCATGTTCATCTATTATCAAAATGTAATCGGTTAATGTATGTTTTTAGTCAATTGATTTGGTTAGGAATACTACAGCGTTTGCATTCAGACAATTAACCGAGATGTGAAATTGAACGTTCTTACATATCATATTTGCGCTGAGGTTCCATGGATGATTGTTAGGTAAATGTGTTACACCAAATAGTTACTCGATTGACCAAATTATGTTATAAATTATGCAAAAAGCGCTTCCGATCGACTAATCAAGATTCAGATAATAACGTTTTTAACCCTTGCGGTGCTTATGTTTAACTAATTTTCTTTCATTTACTGTACCCACACAAGTTTTAAAAAAAAAAAAAATTTATTAGAACAAGAAGGGCTTTCTTTAGATACTATTATTTGGATCATATCCTCTAATTTACTATAAAAAAAAAAGCATACAATATGCTGAACAATTGGGGGGGGGAGCACCATTTCTGACTTTCATTTGAAAAATAGTTTATACAAATGCTGATAAATACATTGTTTGTCTTGAGTTTAGAAATACCCAATGCTGTTGTGCTTTTTTGTGTAGGCCAATAAGTAGTGTGTTGCTATGTCAAATCCATTTTTTCCAAACCTTGTAATCCTGCCCTCATGTCCTATTTGGGAAATCTTTAAAGCTGGCCAGTTCAACTTACTCACATCAAATATATATTTTTGAAAGCTCAACACCCCAGGGTATTTTAACTCTTTCCATGCACTCATGTTGCCAAAGTTTGTGATGTTTTTTTTTTTTAAAAAAAACTGTATTTCTGGTGTGTATTTACAGCTCCTGGCATAAATCACTCCAAACACCCCAAATGCTGGTATTTTAACCCTTTCCATGCACTAATTCTACCATCAGCATTTGTGAAACTTTATGGTTGTAATTTTTTTTGGTATTTTTTTCCCTCTGCAATACAGTTTTTCAACTGGGAGTTTTGACATCTGGTCAGCCTGCCCCCATGTCCTATTTGGGACACATGGAAATTGTAAGGGAACAGTTAGCCTTTGCATGCATTAAAAACATATGGTTACAGTGTCCCTTTTACGTAGGCTATTATCTAGATTCTGGATGATCACCACACAGTTTGACAATTGTTTTGTTTGCTTGAGTATTTATGCGTAAGAGTTGTTATATAGTGTTGCCTTTAAAAAAAAAGAAAAAAAACCCAAAAACATTTGTCTCTTCACTAGCTATTCCAGTGATGTTTTCAGAAGAGAGGAAGAGTTTTCACTGCTTGTATGCTAAGGAACATAAAGTGAGGGAGCAGTTGGACCAAACCCGTCCTCTAAACCGTACCCTTTTTGTTATAAACATTCCATCTTATTGCACAAAGGTGAGGACATTCTATTTAGCTGTTTGTAAAAATGTAATAGCCCAGATCTCTGTTTATTACATGTTTGAAAAAATGCTATAGTTAAAAAGAGATTGCTGTATTCTCATGTGCAAATGAGGGCTGGGATATACATTTGCATTCAATTTCACTTCCATTTTTTTGTTCACAAGTTAATGTTTTTAGTAATATCAAGGCTTCTGTACTGAAAGCATTAGACACTGTATGTCAGGGATCAACAAACCTTAGGCACCAGGCTGTCATGGCAACTAGAAACCTTCTTGGGGCCCAGGGTTTTGCAGGGCTGCCATCATGAATCCGTTGTAGTGGGTGCCGTGAGGCCACATAATGAACGCTATTTGACCTCATGCCACTCACTTCCCGGCTCACTCTCAGAAAAGCATAGTGTGCCAGTTTGGCCTTGGCAGATGATAGTCAACGGCATAGCTGGTGAGAGGTGGAGTAGTGTATGTGAGTGTGTGTATACCCTAGTGCCAGAGTCTGTGTGTTTGTATAGAGCCGAAGTCAGTATGTGCAGTGTATTGCCGTGCAAGAGTCAGTGTGTAAGTGCCCGTAGTCTTAGTGTTTATTTTTTATATATCTATAGTCTTAGTCAATGTGTGGTGCTAGTGTGTATGGTGGTGTTTGTTGCAGTATAGGATTAGCATGCATTTGTATGTCAGCATATAGGGTTAGTGTGTGTACTAGTATATGGTGTTAGCATGTGTGTATTAGTGTAGAATGTTAGCATGTGTGTATTACTGTAATGTGTTGGTGTTTGAGCAGAAGATGCTAACGTGGTGTTCGTGTCTAAATGTAGGTTATTCTATGGCAAGGCTTGACAAACCCCAGGACCAATAATACATGATTGCGGGAAGAAAAGAAAAAAACCCCCCCTGTTGTATGCTTATGGGACATAATTTGCTAGTCTTAAGATCGCTCCTCTCTAATCAAGCAACTTAACAGAGACCATAACTTTGAGTTTGCATGATTATTCAACCACATACATTATATGCACAAATTAGGGTTTTTACTACATACATTGTCCTTATTTTAAGTTGACAACTCTTCCTTTAGTTATTAAAACCCCATTCAGTGTACAGAACCATAAAATAAAGGAAAAGAGGCAGATGTGCTTTCGATATAAAAATATTGGAACCCCCCCATTGCTGTTGCTGTACAAACACTGCAATGTACATGTGTTGGCATTTCAACCTCGTTAGTTGTTTGACATAGATCTTCCTTTCAAGTACTGGACTTTTCTGCACGGCACAGTGTCTTTAGTGATATCTACAATTGTGTGGTAGACTGTTGGTTATGCTTCTGTCCCTATAGATATGTTTATCCAAAATATTCAGTTCCTGTGGCACAGTGGAGTCAGTGGAGTTCCAGGAAAAACCAGGACCATCTGAGAAGATTCAAACAGTTTTTTCTAAATACTTTAATCAGAAAGTATCAAAGGTAAGACCCCCCTACTTAAACCGCTACACTTAATATTTGTTAGTTGTATGCACCTCTGTTTTTGTACACCCCCCCCCCCACACACACACAAAATGAATGTTTCTTTCACAAATGTGTCAACTGGAAGAAACTAGGAATCAGAATAAATAAATTAACTTGTAAATACATTAAATAAGTTTAAATAAATAACATTTACTCCCATCAGTATACACCAAGCCAGACATTGACTTGGTAGACCTCTGTCTGCTCAGGAGGAGGGATGGGGTCATTAGGAACCCTTCAAAATCTACTACACTCATCAAGGATTCCTGCAGTGTCAGCCTTGTCCCGCCAGAAGGGAATACTCGAACATTTATTAAGCAATTCAGATGCTGTCAGTGTAAGAGCATCACACGTAGTGCTGTTACACTGTCGGGGATGCTTACTTTTGCCAACAGTGATGAGACCAGACTGTCTCCCCCACAGTGCCAGTCCATGCCTAGTTACATTGGGAGATAGATGAGGCAGGTGAATCCTCAGGTGCCTGGAAGCATTTTATACATGCCATAGTTACCTGGGATTTGTCAAGCCCTGTACCGGTAGTGCCATTATTTATAGTGACCATACCTTCTGTTTATCAATAGAATTGTGAAAGTTATGCTGCTTACAAGGCTTAATTTAAATTTTTAAAAAAAAACACATACACACATTTTGACATTTCAACAAGAATTTGTTTAATTAAACACTCTTTTCCTGTCTGTTTTGTTTAGGGGTTTAAAGTTGCCTATATAGTGTTCACTAATCCATCTGCAATCCGAGAGTTTAAGATTCTAAAGTTCCAGAAACCATATGTGTTGTCTGAAAACATACAGTCCTTAAAAACCGGAGTCCACAGTGAGTATATCTAGTTTCCATTACACATGTGCATATGACGTTACCATAGTTTTTATTTTTTCAATCTCTGATCTGTTGGAGGTGAGTATTTTTTCTTGGTAATATAACTGTTGGCTCGCTACAATGTGTTTTTGTTGGCTGTTTTTTGGAATAGGGAGAATCTTCGTCTCCCCTTCTCCATATAATTTCTCCAGTACTGATCACAATGTGTATGATCCACCAGTAGGGGATGTAATTAGCGATCCCATCTAGGCCATCTTGCCAATGGTCAGGATAGCATATGCCTATCCCATGCATGTTTAAAATACTTTACTGTAAATAACTAATATATAGTGAACAGATATTTAAATCTGATCCTTTGTTGCTATACTGACTTCGCTAAACTTGCCTACATGCTGCACTACTTGGATAAAAAGCAGTACCCAAAAGCTTTTAATTTTATTAATCCATCCAGTCAAAACCTAAAATATTAAAATGTGTAAAGGGTGATTCTGGCCCTCCAAGACATAAGAAAAAAGCATGCATAGTTTGCTTCTAAGACAAAAGAACTAGAACTAATGAAAATGTGGGATCCTGGGGGAGTTGTAATAAACCAAAAACTGGGACACTTTGCCATATTTTATATATATTTTTTAAAACACCAATGGCACATACGCAGCATTTCTGAGCTCACTGCTATACCCATCAGCAAGGTGTTTGGGTGAGTAGACGTGCATGCATGACAGGTATATTGAAGGACTCTGTCCCCTTCAATGTGATTAACTTTGTTTCTCATGGTGAAATGAGTCTTGCATGAAAACTTACTTGTCACTGCATTAATATATTTTCTAAACATTGTGCATTTTAGAGTGGATAGAAGTTTATGAAACATCTCTTGTTGATGCAGCAGCTCTGCAAACTCATATAGATGACTTTATGAAAGAATATGACGAGAAGGTGGCCGAGGTAAGGTTTACTTATATTTTAAATGGCTTTCATGAAAAAGGTACCAAAAGTTAACATACCACAGTTGTCGCTAAAATTATAAGGTTATAGGCCTTGCCCGCTGAAAGCCGACATAGTTCCTGCATATTGATTTTATCTAGACCAACTTTATCGCGAAGAACACTAGGAGACATAGTAATATACTGCTGGTCAACATATTCTTATAAAAATACCTAGAAACCACACAAACATTGGGCTTTATCAATCCTGCTTTTCTTCCGACAGGAAGAGGAAAAAGCAAAGGAAGAAGAGGGAGTTCCAGATGAGGAAGGATGGGTAAAGGTTACTAGAAAAGGACGTCGCCCTGGCTTGGCACGCACAGAGGCCGTAAACATTCGGATGACAGAGAAGGAAAAGAAAAAGAGGAAACAAAAAGAGCTTCTCAACTTCTACGCCTGGCAGCATCGTGACAGCAAAAGAGAGCGTGAGTGTCCGCCAGTGTCTCCTACAAACACTTTACAAAATCATCCTAAAACAGGAGTACTTTCTATTGACTGTGTTCTGATGCATATGTGCTGTATGTTGTTTGTAGTCTGCTGCAGAGCTTCATTGTTCACATTTTGTCAACCCTAGAGCGTTACTTTCTTTGTTTTGTACCACTTCTTCTCACAGTAATATATATATATATATATATATATATATATATATATATATATATATATATATATATATATATATATATATTACTATAAATGCATCATTTCACTATCCTTTTGATTTTAGACCTTGCTGAGCTCCGTAAAAAATTTGAGGAAGATAAACAGAAGATTGCACTGATGCGGGCGCAGAGAAAGTTTCGTCCTTATTGAGAATTCATCCTGTCAGTCACCTATGAATTTACTTCGGCGTGGATTATTCCTGGCTTGTGTGGCACTCAAGGACTAGAGATATGCTCCCCTGGTTTATAGATTTATTAGTTTCCGGGGAGTTCAATGCAATAAAGTCATCATGCACCAATATTACCACTTGGACTTTCTTGCTATTTATAATGTGATAATGTGCATAAAACCCCAAAAAATTAAGAAGCAGAAATTTTAAACCTGTATTTGTTTCTGGTTTGACAGCGCTATTTTCTATCTGTGGCGCCCAGTATTGAAATACTGCTAATATTTCTTTTTTTTTTGTGTGTAACTTCCAGTTTTTGTGAAGTTGGCATTGAAGTACAAGATGATTTGTATGCGTAATTCAACAGAACATTAACTTTTTTGACCAATACGTCATTGAAATAAATTTAAAAAAAAAAAAAAAAAGTCCTGATACATCTGTTAGAATTGCTTCAAACCTGCTACCTGAAAGCAGTAGTAAATTAGTAAATTAGAAGTGTGCGTGTATAATATACCGTACTGGCCCGAATATAGGCCGCACTTTTTTCCCCCACTTTAAGTCTTTAAAGTGGGGGTGCGGCCTATATTCGGGGTCTAGCGCCCGACGCCCGGGACATGCAGTCCCGGGCGGCGGGGTTAGGATACAGATCCCCCGCAGCGGTGCAGGGGACCTGCATCCTACTGTCTGATACGCTCAGACAGCCTCCCCTGCCGGCACTTTCCACGGGGGGGAGTACCGGCACGGGAGGTTGTCTAAGCGCATAGCACGGACGTTCACCGGCAGCGGCGATGCGCCGTTGCCGGTGAATGTGCGCACGATGCATTCTAACCCCCCCGACTTACCAGGGCAGACTCCCGGGTGTCTTGCAGGGCCGGCGGAAGACATCTACGCAATACGCGTATACAACTTCCGGTACCGGCACTTCCGCTGAGTGCCGGCACCGGGAGTTGTATACACGATGGGCATAGATGTCCCCCTCCGGCCCCGTAAGACACCCGGGAGTCTGCTCTGGTAAGTCGGGGGGGGGAGGACAGAGTGGCAGCGTATCTCGGGGAGGGGGAGAGGACAGAGTGGCAGCATATCTCGGAGGGGGAGGACAGAGTAGCAGAATATCTCGGGGGGGGGACAGAGTGGCAGCATGTTTTTTGGTGCTTTTTTAAATAAAAATTTTTTTTCTTTAAAAAAGCACCAAACTTTTAGGGTGCGGCCTATATACGGGGGCGGCCTATATCCGAGCCAATACGGTATATGTATATATATCTTGCATATATGATTTAAAAAAAAATGCGGGTGCACTAACTGCAAAAGGGCAATTATGGTTGAAAGACCTAGCAAAAACATCAAAATTGCCCTGGTCATTAAGGGATTATGTTAAACACTGCACACACACAAATATATACAATAACATTACGACTGTAAGATCTGTGGGTTTTTTTTGTCAAAATACTATAAATTTGTGTTTCTGCAGCCTTTGTCAAAATGTGTGGTGGTATGTTTTTGTGCCCCCACACACACATTGTTCTTCAGGCATGAATTAACAGCTCCTGGTATATGTTTTAAAATTGTATTGTATAATAGTGTTGTGGTTTTGATCTTTGGTGCTTTGTGAAATAGGGAGTGTTTTTGTGTATGGCCAAGGAAAGTTGGAATGTACTCCTGTACACAAGTCATTGTGAAGCCAATACTAGTGATAAAACAAAATGGCCTCTAAGTGGCATCCCTGTTTTCACCCCTCCACTGTTGCATTGCTTACCCTCAAGGCCCTCTCCTGTTTCCAACAGCACAGTATGCGTAATTCTATATTTTCCCTTTGAATATTTGCATCTCAGGTGTTTTCTTTTACATTTATCAACACTGATCCGCAGCAACGTAAAGCATACGAAAGTTTATATATTTACATTCTCTTAACTGTTCAAAATCTGGCATTGTGTATTTATAAACATGCAGGTGCTGGTGAATTATGTTCATAATAATAAAAGCAATCTATTTTTTTATGAATACAGACAAGCGCTGTGACCACAAGCGCCACTGCAAGAGCTTTTTTCCTAAGATGGCGGCGTCCTTAAAAAAAAAAAAAAAAAAAAACAAACAAACAAAAAAAAACCCCAAAGGGTTCCAAGAGGGTCTCTCCAGACATTGCTGGGAACTTTGGGTACAGGTTCTGCATTCAAGTCAATGGAGCCCAGCTTTCGAATCACAATGTGATTAGTAAAATAAATTTTTTGAATTTAGGGAAATAAAGAGGGAAGCCTATATTTATATAAGCGTATGACTGGAGCACTGTCTTTCTCGGTGGGGCAGTTGGCCCACCCCCTGATCTGTTGGAGCCCATCTTTCTAATCACAATGTGATTAGTAAAATACATTTAAAAAATTCCCAACGGATGTTACCATTATATATACCGTATTTGCTCGATTATAAGACGACCCCCCAAATTTGAATATTAATTTAGGAAAAAAAGAAAAAGCCTGAATATAAGACGGCCGTATAGGAAAAAAGTTTTACCAGTAAATGTTAATTCATGTAAACTATTTTTTTTTAATAAAAGCTATGATTGAGAAAAATATATTGGTTTTATTTCCTTCTATTTTCCAACCTGCCCCCCCCCAGTTATGCACATCTGCCCCAGAAATGCCATATGCCACTGTGCCCCATGATATGTCTTTTGACCCCCTATGTGACACTCTGCCTCCAGAAATGCCTTATACCCCTATATGTCACTCTGGCATTAAGGGGGTTAAAAGGCATATTATGGGGCAGAGTGGCATATATAGGGAGGTTTAAGACATTTCCAGAGGCAGAGTGGCATTAAGGGGGTTAAAAGGCATTTCATAGAACACTCTGCCTCCAGAAATGCCTTATGCCCCCCATTTAACACTCCCCCGCCCTCCCCCCAAACTTACCGGTGCCTTTGACTCCCCTGTCATGCAGCCGGGGCAGCGTGTAGATGTCTACACGATTCACGTAGACAACTTACGCTGCAGCTGTAAGGAGGTGTGGCTAGCAGCAGGGGTTGTCTGCGTCCATCGCGCAGACCTTCCCCGGCTGTCAGAGATCAGAGTTCCCGGCACTGGTGCGGCTCCTTCCGGCTGCAGCTTAAGTTGTCTACGCGAATCGTGTAGACATCTACACACTGCCCCGGCTACACACCGGGGACTCGGAAGCACCGGTAAGTGGGGCGGGAGGGGGGGGGAGACAGGAGGATCCAGGTCCCCTGCAGCTGCGGGGGATCTGGATCTTAGTCGTCTCATAGTCAGACCCCGATTATAAGACAAGGGGTATTTTTCAGAGCATTTGCTCTGAAAAAAACCTTGTCTTATAATCGAGCAAATACGGTATACGCACACGTACACACACACACTCACTGGCCGATTTATTAGGTACACCTGAAAAAAGCTAATCGGCCGGTCACATGGCAGCAACTCAATGCATTTAGGCATGTAGATGTGGTCAAGACAACCTGCTTAAGTTCAAACCAAGCATCAGAATGGGGAAGAAAGGGTATTTAAGTGACTTTGGCACCAAGAACCATGCCACGCTCTGACGGGCTGGTCTGAGTATTTCAGAAACTGCTGATCTACTGGGATTGTCACGCACAACCATCTCTAGGGTTTACAGAGACTGCTCCAAAAAAGAAAAAAATGTATATATATGTTTATGAGTAAGTCCTAAAAATAGTGCTATATCTTAACAAAACATTCTTGCATGTAAATAGTTGAAATACTGGCATGTTAAATGCCCATTGGGTGTTTAGTTTAACCCCTTCGTGACAATGGCAGATTTTATTTTTTGTACCCTTCATGACAACGGCTGTTTTAACATTTCTGTGCTGCTTGTGTTTAGCTGTAATATATGTTTTTTCAGGACAAGAAGGGTTATTGGGCAATAATTACAAGTAGCGTTTTATTTCAAAACCATTTTTTCCCAAAACCTGGTCATTCTGCCTCATGTGGTACTTGGGACATCTTTGAAGCCAGCCAATGCAATTTACCCCATCAAACCATATATTTTATTATATTTATATATTTTAATCTTCTCCATGCACTAATTCAACCATCAGCCTTTGTCAAACATTATGGTAGTAACTTCGTATTTTTTTTTCACACAAATTTTACTTCAGGTATGAATTTACCGCTCTTGGTATATGTCCCTGTCAAACATCACCTCAATATGTGTTCAGTAACATCCCCTGAGTACAGTGATACACCCCCCCCCCCCCCCGTGCATGGGTTTTTTGGGTTATTTGGGAGATAAAAGGCACACCTTTGTGTGCATTTTTTGGCATTTGGACATCTGGCCATCAAATCATACCCCATGGGCATTTAAAATGCCAATATTTTAACTGTTTCCATGTGACAAGTTTTGTGAAGATGTAGCGCTAATTTTAGGACTTATAGGCTCATAGAAAACATTTTTGTATGTATACATATATATATATGTATACATATATATATATATGTATACATATATATATATATGTATACATATATATAGCCTTTTTGTGAGTGGGGGATTATTTTTACATGTTACCAATTGTTTAATTTTTTATTATTATTTCTAAATTTTACTAATCACATTGTGATTAGTGAGCTGGGCTCCATTGACCTGCATGGTGCATGGGATCTCGAGAGTTCTCAGATCACGGGACCCCGACTCACGATCAGTTCGCTTCGGCTCTCCAGCCGGGTAGGAGGCAGCGTGACGACGTGGGATGCGGTTGCTGGACAGGTAAGTTCTTACAGTCCCAAGTAGCCCATGGAGAAAAATTACCGGATTTGGGGAAAAATGATTTTGAAATAGCAAAGCTCTACTTCTAATTATTGTCCTATAATGTGCAAAAAACACATTAAAAACATTGAGTAAAATGCAAATCAATTTATAATTTATCTGAAATGGGTTATTCTGGATTTTTGTTGTTATTCTGTCTCTCACTGTTCAAATAACCTACCGTTAATGTCTTTGTCAGTGGGCAAACATACAAAATCAGCAAGGGATCAAATATTTTTTTCCTTCACTGTATAGACTATATATATTTCAGTAAGGCATTTGCCACTCTCATAGTAAATAAATAGCAGTGTTTGTGGATGTTAAAACAATTGTGCGTATATAAGGCAATGATTAAGTGAAAAGAGACTGAAGGTTGTATGTAATGGTGTATATTCAAAGGAAAGTCTTGTTACTAGTGAGGTACCACAGAGACGTATCCACATGATGTAAGCAAACTTGATTTAAAAATAATTAGCAAGGGGGTATTATTTAGTAAAAAAAAAAAATAAGATTTCACATTTGCACTATATGTGCATTTTATTACAACCAACATTTGATCAGCACATATTGTAATTTTCAAATACAAAGAAAGTTATCATCATATCTTCTATTAGTTATATCAATTTTGCTATTTTGGCAACAATGCATGACTTGTTCAAGGACATTTGATGTCATATGCAACATAAATATTTACATGTTACAGTTACGGCCTACATCATGAGAGCTAATCAGTGCCGTGTTTTGATCTCCTATAGGCTTCCAAGTCTTTTCAAATACCAAAGGATCATGGATAACTACATATGCGAAACAATACATATTTGAACATATATTTGAAAAAAAAGCCACATAAATAGTATTACTAACAGAGGCCAAAAACAAAAGGATATACAAGTAGGGTGCACAACTCTCTAATTTCTTAATATTTAAAGTAGATAAAAATAAGCATTGTCCGCTTAATATACTAAAGCCAAAATGACACCATGACTTTCTCTTCTTGGAAGCTGACAAGTGATGAAAATAATTAGTGAACTGATCTCATTCCCTGCTTGAAAGTTAAAGCTGTGAGTGGATATGCGTTCTTTCCAGTAATATATCTGTGATTATCCCAGACACTTTCTCTGGCTCATTCAAATGAACAAAATGGTTTCCATCCACAACAGATAACCTACAGCGCTAGAAGAAAAAAAAAATGTTATGTACAAACATGGAAAAAAGTATTCCTGTACAACAGTTAAAATGTTTCATGATTTAACCATGACAGGTTTCTGGTAAATTCAGGTGAGTCAAAGGAAAACAAATATCAATTGTATTCTGTTGAATGAATTGTTTTGGATTTAAAAGATGCACACCTTATCAAAGGATTTTAACTACACCCCTTTTTTTATGAGAATAGTGAATTGGACATGTTTTGTTAATTCTGGGGAACCTGGGTATTTTTTTTTAATCTGTGCAATTTTATAATCAGTAGTCCAGTATGGATTTTATTTGTAGAAAAACCTTCTCAACTTTGACACTGACAATATGTTATAGTGTTACTGTAGGATACAATTATAATGAAAAACGGTGTGCTAGATCCTGCACCTTATAAGCAAATAATGATATATTTACCTAATACTCTTGATACACAAGACAGGAGAGAGACAAGGATTAAAATGATTATATTTAATGAAATACGTATCAATCAACCAGAATATCCATCCTGCATACTATGCCCCAGTTTAGTGTGTTCTGAGGCTTTATAGAGGGGTCAACAGGAGAAAGGGCGCCAGATTCAAAATAAGTGACGTAATTCTGTTCAGGATGTGTAGGCACGGCCATTTTATGTACTGCCCACTTTAGTGAGCTGGGACAGCCGAGGATAGGTCATCAGAGAATGCTGCAGCAGGACCCTACACACTACATGGGACAGTGGAGGGTGGATGTCCCCGCCGGCGGAGCAGAGGAATAGGCCTCCCCCACCGGCGGACCAGAGGGTAAATGACCCTCTAAAAATAATTTAAGGTGAATCTGGTTAAAAAGTATTTTAGAGACATATTCTGTTTTCAAATGTGTCATTGTTTTTCATCAAATGCCCTGTTCTCGCCTTCTTGCTCTTTCGTATTCAGAAAGTCGGGTAGCACCGAGCTGCATTTGTTCCTCAGGGGACAATTGTGCAGTAAGAGGTATGATTTGAGGAGCCAAGGCTTATCCTAAACTCTGGAAGCCAGAGTTTAGGATAAGCCTTATCAATCCCAAGGTCAGGTAGAGATCAGCATAGTCAGGATCAATGCCAAAGTAAGATAGCCAGAGTTCATGCTAGTCCGGTTCAAGCTGGGTCAATGGGTGGGATATCTAGGTGGCAGCGTGGTATTTTATGGGTGCAGAGTGGCATTTCTATGGTGCAGAGTAGCATATCGGGGGGCAGAGGGGCATATCTATAAGTAAGGTGTATTATTAATTAAGAGGGGACCTTAAAATGGATTTTGGTTTTCTAAATTTCTGTTTGTATATAACAAATGCTAACTGCATAATATGCATTGTTTTCACCATTTTTCTTTTAATATAATGTAGTTTACAGAAAATGTGCCGTAATATCTGGCAACCCTACAAACCAAGAGGACAGCAAGCATTTTTTTTCTTTAAAATAGCACCAATCTTAAGGGTGCAGCCTATAATCGAGCCAATACGGTATATAGTGATTGGAGTTTTACTGTACCACTCAAAATGCACAGTTATGCTGTACCAACTTAAAAGTAAATATATTTACTTTATATTTTTCAGATTGCTTTACTGTACATATATATTTATGATTAGAATTACTTCTATTTTTAAATTGTATATATTTTAGAGTTATATTTATGTGATCTATGAAAACCACAAATTAAAATGTATTTACACTGTATAAGTTATTTTTGTTAATTACTACAAATACTGAAAAATGGATATAATGGGGGGGAACCACAAGGCGGGGGCTTCTAACACTAACCCACTTATCCAAATTGCCCACCTAACTAATAAAATAAAAATAAAAACAAGATACCCCAAAAAAGAGAAGAAAAAAACTCAGCAGTATAATGTACTGATCAGAGCAATCTGAGCAATACCCCAGGGCTGCAATGGTTAAATTAAAAATCAAGCTTTAAAATGTAAAAATAATAGGGGAAATATTTAAGGAAAATATTTGGTATTCAGAGGCTTAATGACTGCAAGGTTCCCAGGTCCCATGGCTGTAAAACAATCCAAATCATCACTTAAGACCCTCTGGGTTATCTCTTCTATAATACAAGCCATGAGAGAGACCAGGATTAGAATGATAATATTTAATTAAATACAAAAAAATGAAAAATCCTTACATCGGGCTTGGACCCATTCTCTTTAATATTTTATTAGTGATATTGCAGATGGTCTTGATGGAAAGGTATGTTTATTTGCTGACGACACAAAAATTTGCAACAGGGTTGATGTTCCTGGAGGAAGAAGCCAAATGGCAAACGATCTAGGTAAACTGGAAAATGGTCAGAGCTGTGGCAATTGGCATTTAATGTGGATAAGTGCAAAGTAATGCACCTGGGGCATAAAAACCCAAGGGCAGAGTATAGAATACTTGATACTGTCCTAACCTCAACATGTGAGGAAAGGGATTTAGGGGTAATTATTTCTGAGGATTTAAAGGTAGGTAGACAATGCAGTAGAGCAGCAGGTAATGCTAGCAGAATGCTTGGTTGTATAGCAAGAGGTATTAGCAGTAGAAAGAGGGAAGTGCTCATGCCGTTGTACAGATCACTGGTGAGACCTCACTTGGAGTATTGTGTACAGTACTGGAGACCGTATCTCCAGAAGGATATAGAAATGTTGGAGAAGGGCTACTAAAATGGTTTATGGATTACAAGATAAACCTTACCAGGACAGGTTAAAGGATCTTAACCTATATAGCCTGGAAAAAACGTGACAGGGGGGATATGATAGAAACATTTAAATACTTAAAGGGAATCAAGAAGGTAAAGGAAGATAGTTTATTTGAAAGGAGAAATACTACCACAACAAGAGGACACAACCATAAACTAGAGGGGCAAAGGTTTAATGGTAACATCAGAAAATATTACTTTACGGAAAGGGTAGTGGACGCATGGAATAGCCTTCCATCAGAAGTGGTAGATGTTAATACAATAAAGTCATTTAAGCAAGCATGGGATAGGCATAAGGCCAAGCTAGATATAGGGTAAGGGCAAAGTACTCAGAGGTTGGGCAGACTGGATGGGCCTACTGGTTCTTATCTGCCGTCACTTTTTCTTTAAAAAAGCACCAAAAAAAACATGCTGCCACTCTGTCCCCCCCCCCGAGATATGCTGCCACTCTGTCCTCCCCCTCCGAGATATGCTGCCACTGTCCTCCCTCCCCGCGATACGCTGCCACTGTCCTCCCTCCCCGAGATACGCTGCCACTGTCCTCCCTCCCCGAGATACGCTGCCGCTGTCCTCCCTCCCCGAGATCCGCTGCCACTGTCCTCCCTCCCCGAGATATGCTACCACTGTCCTCCCTCCCCGAGATATGCTGCCGCTGTCCTCCCTCCCCGCGATACGCTGCCGCTGTCCTCCCTCCCCGAGATATGCTGCCGCTGTCCTCCTCTGCCCCCCCCCCGACTTACCGGAGCAGACTCCCGGGTGTCTTGCGGGGCCGGCGAGGGACATCTACGCAATACGCGTATGCAACTTCCGGTACCGGTACCCGAAGTTGCATGCGCGTATTGCGTAGATGTCTCCCGCCGGCCCCGCAAGACACCCGGGAGTCTGCTCCGGTAAATCGGGGGTGGGCAGAGGTAAAACGCTTAGATAACCTCCCGTGCCGGCACCCCCCCCCCGTGGGAAGTGCTGGCAGGGGAGGCTGTCTGAGCGTATCGGGGAGAAGGATGCAGGTCCCCTGCACCGCTGCGGGGGATCTGTATCTTAACCCCGCTGCCTGCCCGGCGCCCGGGACTGCATATCCCGGGCGTCGGGCGCTAGACCCCGAATATAGGCCGCACCCCCACTTTAAAAACTTAAAGTGGGGGAAAAAAGTGCGGCCTATATTCGAGCCAATACGGTATATATATATATATATATATATCTTGATTTGTCCCCTAGAATTGAATGTTTGGTTGCTAGTGTGACTTGTTCTCTCAAACTCCATTAATATATTTCTACAACCCCCAAAATTACCTGAATGAAAAATATTAAAAATGTGCAACAGTGCAGAGAATCAGGCAAGAGGCATTGTAAGCTGGTTCTCATACCTATATTTTATTGATACATTATTTTTTTTTAAATCTGTACCAATACTTCTTAAATTCCTTGTAGTATTAGACACACACACATTAAGGAATTGTCCTCATAATGAAAAAATGCATTTAGTGGTTAGTGTTTTTGCTTTCTATCACTCAATACATATTTGTGCCATATTTTGTTGCATACATATGCTAAATCACAATTAGAGCAGTGGTAATGAAAAAAAGTGTCCGTGTGAACATGCCCGTGGTATATATTTTTAGCAGTTTCAATTTCTGTATGAGAGTGGAATCTACTAGCATTATACTGAACAAAACCAGCCTTACCTCATTAAGCCTTTCTTTGTATCCTTGCAGTAAGGCCTGTGCCATATCGGGGTACAATACCTGCATTTGATCTGCTAGTCCACTATTAGCCCTGTAACAGACAAGCATTTAATATCATTATCACCAAGGACATGATCTGTTACATTGTTTTTAACATGTTTTGTTTTCTTTGTGTGTTTTTGTATGACTGATCTAACAATTTCCCCAGTCTTAGTGTAATCTGCTTTGTTTTTGTGTGAAAGCTTTTGCGGAATGACTTGATTCTAACCTTTTTAGTTTACTGGCCCATTAACTATTAAGCAGGATTCAATTCTGTAATTCTTTGTTTTGAACCACAGACCAAATTTTAGCCATTTTATTATTCATATATTCTGCAGTTTTGACAAGTACACCCATCCAATTACCCAATGTCACAAAAACATGTTTGGGCAATTTGGTTGTAGGTCCATCTAAAATAAAGGTATGGGAGGGAAATGCAATGCAATACAAATTCCAAGATTTATCTAGCTGAGGAAATAGAGAAAAGTTAAGTAACTGAAAATCAGCATTTAACCAGAGATGAAAATGTTAATTATGCCGTCACTTACTATGCCGTCCACAAAACTGGACTGCTGATTTTATATCCAATTATTACTTACATTATAATATGAACATCAGCCTTGATGTTCTTCATGATCTCCAAGCAGTGTGCTATTGAGAGAGGGGCAGCATTGTTCTGTTGAAACAAGAAACTACTACAAATCAGAATTACTTTTATAGGTCTATTAAGTATAGTCTTTGAAACGGTTATTTACCAAGATCTCATTTTCCCTGCCGATCCCTTGTGGCACAATGATAGACTCCTCCTCTGTACCTGTGCAATAAAATAAAACCTCCTACTGAGGGTTACCTTCTGTAACAAAAAATGCTCAAGTAGTAGTCACTTGCCAAAAAAATAGTTTATAGAACAGAAAAACAGCAAAAAAATATGCAATTAAGAGAGGGAAGGAGCATGTCACTAAGGATCAGAAGGGAAAATGAGCTTTCGCTAAGTAGAACAGTTTTTCTGCTTTTCCCAGTGACACATTGATGGTGATACACAAAAGATCAAAAGCAATGGGTGAGGAGAGACAAAGCCCATTAAATAACTGGAAAGAGCTGGTTCCAGGACATTTCTACCAATCATCACCTATGTCTCTGAGAAACAGTGAACCTGGTAACAGCAAGCAAAATTATGACGGCTTCCCCAAGCAGACATCTTGTGAAAATATGCATCTTTCTGCCTAATATGTCAACACAGCATGAGCAGAATGGGTCTTTAGACTCATGGGTGGAGTCTCTGCAGCTGATGAGTAAGCCATTTGAATAATCAGGATGAGCGATCAAGCTATAATTAAATAGGAAATGCTCTGTCCCTTGTCGGTTCCAGAAGAGGTCTACTAGATAGATAGTAATACACTAATCCAATGTGTGTAATAAAATACAAGAAAGATATCCCATGCCTTTTGAAAAACACATTGTGCTTTGAAAATAGATTCTGGAGCCAGCAACAAAACAGTTTATCTGGAACAATATGTAGAAAAAGAGTTCTTTGATAAACAATGCTCTGAAATCACTAATTCTTCTTGCAGAGGTGGTGGCATACGAAAAAGGCAGTTTTCAGTGAAAATAGATGAAACAAAATCTTCTGTAATGGCTCAAAAGACCGACGAGTTAAATTGAGAATCCAAGAGACCATCTGAACCACAGGGTGAGGTTTAATTCTGACAAGTGTCAATGAAAAGCGCCTAAACCCCTAACACCAGAAGTCTAACAGGGCCCTGATAGCAGAGATCTGAACCTTCACTGTAGTCTGTTGCAGCCCACGAGCCCTCCTGAAGGAAGTCCAAAATCAACAGATAAGGAAAAGCTGAAGTAGAGAAACTTTTTGGATCACAAAGTTCCCACAGAATACAGCATAAAGCTTACTATTGCCAGAGGCGACCATCTACATAGCACGCCAAACCAAGGGAGCAGCTGAAGAGAAACTCTGGGTCTACTTCTAGGTATACAAAACAAGGCCTAGAACACACAGTACATCAGTACTGGTGAACAAACACTGGCAAAACCATGGAAAGCATGACAGGGCCCCACCATACACCGCACACCGCAATGCGGGGTACCTGCGGGGTACCTGCGGAAATACATCAGATAAGGCCTCAGATGTGAGACCAGACATGGCCTTGAAAGAAGCAGGGCTTGGAACAAGGCAAATCCCGACCCCGAGACCAGGCGAGGCCCCAGTTCACAAAGCAGAACTAGGCGTTCAAGGTGAGAGATCACCCGGCCAAAAAAAAAATAAATAATAACAGGCAACAATTTCTCTCTACCTAAGGTAAGGGGTAAGGCAGAAAATACTGATGGTAACCCTGAGGGGAGGGGTTTTTATTTATTTTCAGTCTTGCTATATTTTAGGTATGGAGGAGGAAGAGTCTATCAATGTGTCACGAGGGATTGCAGAGAAAATATATTTCAAATGTTATTCATTAAAATACAGGAAACCAAGGACTGGATAATATTGAGCAGAGCATTGTTATACAAGCAGAACTTTTGTTGCAGGCATGCTTGCTTACATGAGTAAGCACCAAGGGGAGTCAGGCCATGTCTGCTACTGTCTGCAGTGCACAGACAGGAGCTGCAAATGTGGATCATGGAGATTGATCACTTGGTTTAAAAAGTGTTGCAGTTTTGAACCAGCAGGACAGGCCAGTGTGAGAAGTCTCCATTTTGGTACTGGATGCTACCTGATGGATTCCTTATAGAACACCAATGGAAATGAGTTGTATCCCCTCCTCTGTGTGAAGAGAATTGCTTTTCTTGTATGTGCTGTTTATTAACAAGCTTTGAGTTTCTGCTGTTGAGAGACTGTGTTTATTTGGCTGCAGAGTAGCCTGCAGAGGCACACACTACCACAGATGCAAGACAGAAATGGTATTTGCAACCCTCCTCCCATTCCTAAGACATTTTCCCATGCACATGTGGAAAGGATAGTAGGAAGCGCTGCCCAATCTTGGCACCACAAAACTGAATATAGTTGAAAAGCTAAGCATGTCAGAATCTTAATACAAACTTTGGATACGGTGCAAAGTATTCACAACTAAAGAAAAGACTATCCACCTCAGTGTTCCCAATAAAGATCAATATGATATTTTAAATAAAGAAATTGAAATGTAAAGTCACACTTTAGATACACTACATAAGGATTGAGCTGGGCATTTCAGCCAAATCCATCAGGAAGACTGACAGACAAATCTGGGTTTGGAAGATGCCAGAAGAAGTGTACCTACCAGAATGCATAGTGCCTACTGTAAAGTTTGGTAATGTTAATGCTGCAGCATATAAATACATTTTATACTACCGTATGCTTCCAATTTTCTGGCAAGAGTTTGGGGAAGTTTTTTTCCTGTTCTAGTGAGCCAGACCTCCTAAATCAGTTTCTGACTTCTTTTAGGTGGATTGGCACAAACTCCAACAGACACGCTACCAAATCTTGTGGAAAGCCTTCCTGGCTTTGGAATGGGATGTCCAACAAGCTCATAAAGTGGTGATGGTCAGGTGTCCACTTACTTTTGGCTATAGTATACCAACAGTTCCCTCCACAAATATTGTCACTCTTGGTAAATTGAGCAAAGAAGGCTATGAAAAATTATCTTTATTGTGTAACTGCTTTCTTCAAACAGTACACAAAATACTCTGTTCTCAATTGTATCAATTGCAAACACAAAATAAAAATTGTTAAATGACACGTGTGCCCCAATTATTGGCACCCTGTTAGTCAATAGTTTGTGTTACCTCCCTTTGCCATCATACCAGCTCTGAAGTCAGAGGGTCAGTAAACCTTTTTTGTGTATATATTGATGTATGTTTAGGATCATTGCCCTGCTGGAAGATCCAACCATAGCCCATTTTAAGCTTTCTGGCAAAAGCAGTCCATGTGTTCATTTAATATCTGTTGATATTTAATAGGATACATGGCATCATCGACTCTAACAAAATGCCGAGGTCCTCTGGCAGAAAAAAAACCCATAAGAGCCAACACCGTATTTCTCTTTTACACGACTGTATAAGTCTAAAAAATCCCTAAATTTATCTGATTGTACAGTGGAAGAAGGCACACCAAATATTGATTTGATTTATGTTTTTCTTCTGTTCACTCACTTTGCATTTTGTTAAACGATAAAAATAAACCTGTTTTTTTTGTTTTTTTTTAACTGTTCTTTACAGCATTTTTTACACATGCATAAACCCTTTGCACAGTACTGTATACCTAGGTGTTGGTGCCTACAATTACTACCAGTGTAATCTGGAATTCCTTGCTTTCCTTATATTAATTTAACCACCAAATTTAGCAGATGTTCCAAATGTTTAAATTACTTGGTTCCTTGTGAGGCTGCATAACACAAAAGGCTAGGATAGCACAATTCTGATGTTCTTCATTCTGCTCCTACATAGGGAACAAATCACAAATGCCTGCACTAGAGGAGCATAGATCTGTGATAACAGGCAACTTGCAGCTACAAAAGCTACCAAGTACGGTAAATGAGCAGCAGAAACTACCAATACTAACCTACAACTGTTCATGTGTACAGACTAGTGTTTATCAAAGAATAATGTTTCTCTATGCCATTAAAAAAAAAAAAAACTCAGTGATAATTCTAGTATTGTTTAGTAGTACATTTATAAAAAAAATTAACTTTAGCTAAATAAATATACAAATGCAGAACATCCACTAGTTTGTTTAGTCATCCCAACCTTAGGAGGTACCAGCATGCACTATTAAACTGTGTAAAAGTGTAGGTGTGAATGCACAAGTGCAATACTTTGGGTTTAACAATATATACCACAGTAACTCTGATGTCTCTGGTGAAGGTCACACCTACAACAGATATAAAGAATAAAAATATAAGAGAAAGTCCTGACATAGTTTAATTTTGAGTAAATCATCTATTAAAAATGCAAGCAAGAGTACTATTGTGAGATGGACTGATATATATTAAAATGAAAATATGCTGTATATGTGTGTACTATATAATGTATAATGCACTGGTCAGCCCTAACATTATGACCACTGACACGTGAAGCGAACAACCTTGTTATCATTGAAGTGTTAGAAGCAGGAAAAATGGGAAAACGTCAGGATCTGAGCTACTTTGACAAGGGCCAAATTGTGAGGTGTTACCAGTCTGCAGTGATCAGTACCTATTAAAAGTGGTCCAAGAAAGTAAAAGCGGTGGGTTATTGATGCACGTGGGGGGCAAAGTTTGGCCCATGTGGTCAAATCCAACAAATCTGACTAGCTACTGTAGCTCAAATTGCTGAAAAGGTTAATGCTGGTTTGGTAGAAAGGTGTCAGAACACACAGCCCTTACAAAAAATTACTGCAGTTTTTCTGAAGTAATACTGCAGTTTTTTGGACATGAAAAAACTGCAATACTGCACTTTTACTGCACATTTACTGCATTTGTACTTCACTGTACTGCAGTATTACTGCACATTTACTGCACTTTTTTTTATATTGCAAACCTACAGTTGTACTTCAATATACTACAGCTTTATTGCATTTGTACTTCCGTACAAAAATAACTGCAGTAAAACTGCAGTACAGTGAAGTACAAATGCAGTAAAACCGCAGTAAATGTGCAGTAATACTGCATTAAAAGTGCAGTATTGCAGTTTTTTCATGTCCAAAAAACTGCAGTATTACTTCAGAAAAACTGCAGTAATTTTTTTGTAAGGGAGTGCAACGCAGTTTGTTGGGTATGGGCCCATGCTGGCCCCTGTCAACTGCTGAAAGCTCCTACAATGGGCATGTGAGCATAATAACGGGTCTTATGAATTACATTTTCTTTTACATTGTGTGGATGGCCAGAGGTGTGTGCGTTGCTTACCACATGGCACCAAGATGCATCCATCGACTTAAAGGATCTGCTGCTAATGTCTTGGTGCCAGATACCACAGCACACCTTAAGAAGTCTTGTGGAGTACATGCCTCGATGGGTCAAAGCTGTTTTAGCGGCAAAAAGGGGGACCTACACAATATTAGAAGGTGGTTATAATGTTATGGCTGATCGGTGTACATCACTAATAATTACTCACTTGGCAACAAGTCTTGCTTTAGAGCAGTTACTCAAGTACTTTTGTATCCTTTATACATAAGGTAGAGCATACATACCTCCTGGAACAGACTTTGTTCCACGCTGCAAGAGAATTTTGGCTGTATCAGGTGTCAACGACTGATTTGCCTCCAGCAACCTTGGTGAAAAAAACCATTAGCGATTAGACCTAAAATCACAGTCCTAGATGCTGTAAGAGCGAGACTTCAGAAGGCTTCTGATTTCAAAACATTTGTTTAGAGTATGACCACACCACCATTAATTTAATAAAATATATTAGGTCAAATTAGTCTGAATAGTCACTCTACAGCTACCAGCTAAGGTGTGTGTACTGCACCCAGGTGCCACCACCATGTGTGGGTGGACCTAGGGTGACCACATTCAGGGACACACTATGAAGCGGATAAGATTACACACAGGCATACATTTTATATTATATATATCTCATATACACACTGGTTCACATATACACACCATCACATACACATAAAATACATTTTATATTATATATACCCACACGGGCCACCTGTTGAATTGCTTGTTAACAAAATTGCTAATCAGCCAGACACATGGCAGCAATGCATTTAGGCATGTACACATACTCAAGACAACTTGGAGAAGTTCAAACCGAGCATCAGAATGGGGAATAAGGGGGATTTAAGTGACTGTGAACGTGGCATGGTTGTTGGCGCCAGACAGGCCGGTCAGAGTATTTCAGAAACTGCTGATCTACTGGGATTTTCACACACACAACCATCTCTAGGGTTTATAGAGAATGGTAAAAAATGCATAATATCACCTCTGAACGCACAACACTACTGTCTGCTAAGAACAGGAAACTGAGGCTCAGACACACCAAAATGAGACAATGGAAGACATGAGCAGATACAGAGACTTAACTCCTCTATTACCAGACATTACACACACACAATCACACAGTCACACAAACAGACAAACACAGCGACAAACAGACAGTCGCATACACGCAGTCTAACACATGTACCTGGTGCTGGCTGCAGCTTACAATAAGCTTGGTCTGTAGAAGGCACTCTCAGTTTAAGCCTTGGGGACAAAGATGGCACAGGTAGCGTGTTTATGGGACAAAGATGGCACAGGGTGACTGGGGACAAAGTTGACTCATGCTGGCAAATATTTTTTTTTTGTGTAGTAGCGGAGGGAGTGATTGCATGCTAGGGAGCGTGGAGTGAGGCCCAAGGAAATGCTTTTCTGAGGTCCAATTTTTATATATAAAATATATTGGCAACAGGGTGTAATATTTTTATATATTGGCAGCAGGGGCTAGTGTTAATATATATTGGCAGCAGGGTGTAGCATTTTATAATTGCCCTCCTCCTACTTTGGTCCCTGTCCCCCCATGTGCCCCCCCTTAAATATGAAAGCTGGGGACACCACTGTCTCCTACACCAAACTATAATGCACACTTGGAAGCAGAAGGGGGCATTGCCTTTTTATGCTCAACAGAGGAAGTGGCTGAAGTACATATAGATCTTTGGCAAACAGTCTGCAGCTGAGAAAAGCAAGAAGTGGGCTTTGGAAATAAATACAGAACAGGTTTTGTATATTCTTCACATGTGCTTTTCACCTGACCTTGTATTTAACACTCATTTGTTAAATGTTAATTCCACCCCGTACTGTACAAGTAGACGAAAGTATAATTAATTACCTCTGCAGAGCTCCCTCTTGAGTATAGACCTTTGTTGTTGTTGCACCCTCTAGTCGAGAGTAATGAGTAATAGCCTTTTTTAGATGGTTTAGAATTGAGTCCTATGAAATGAAAAATTAGAGTCATAGTTAGAGACACTCAAAGCTTATCATGATTCTGCTTTGGCATTTGTCTGCAGACAGATTCAGATTGAGGCTGTATAAAATCTGCTGTGATATGCTGATTGAGTCGATAAAATCAGAGCTTCTATTGAACATCACTGTGAGTGTGTCCTCCGAGGCAGGCTGCTGCGGAGAGCCCAAAAGAAAAAGGGATCATTTGGAACAGAGAGAGACATAAGAAAAAAATAATTATTCATGCCTGATCTACTGCATGTTCCTATCATCTGCCAGTGTCTGCCTGCCCAGGCCCAGTACTCAACTACTGCTGCTGCTCCTCCTCTTTGACTTCCTTACTCTATGTGAAGCTTTTTTTTTTTTTTTAAAGAAATCTATAATAGTGTGGTGGAAATTCAGTCCTGCTTGAAGGATTTAAAAAAAATTGTTGCAGTATATATTCCGGCAAAGATATTAGGAATTGAAGTAGGTCAGAGCTGGTAAGGAAGCAGATTATTATGACCAAACAGCATTTAACCCCTTCGTGACAATGGCTGATTTTATTTATGTACCCTTCATGAAAATGGCTGGTTTAACATTTCCACGGTGCTTGTGTTTAGCTTTAATTTTCTTCTTTCCTGTTTACTGAACCCACACAAGTTGTATATTTTTTTTTTCAAGACAAGAAGAGCTTTGTGTAGATGTCATTATTTTGATTGTATCTTACCATTTACTATAAAAAAAAGTATAAAATATGATGAAAAATTGAGAAAAAAACATATAGACTAGACACCCCAGGGTATTTCAAATGCTAGTATTTTAACTCTTTCCACGCACTAATTCTACCACCAGTCTTTGTCAAACTTTGTGGTAGTCATTTGTTTCCACACACATTTTACTTCAGGTATGAATTTACAGGTCCTGGTATATGTCACTGTCATACAACAATATGTGTTCAGTAACATCTCCTGAGTACAGTGATACCTTTGATTGCCTGGCTGTTTGAGGGCAAAAGGGCCACATTTGGGGCTTTCACATTCGGTGATCCTGTGCCCATGCCCTATTTGGTACAATTCAATGTGCCCAGTAAAACTATAGTTTTTTTTATAATTATGTAATTATAATTTCGCGAGTCACAGCGCATCCTGGGGTGTTGCTGAATGCGCTATCGAGGCATTTCAGCTATACCATTGAAGTTTAGGAGGTGATTGTTGATGCGTACGGCTTGCCCAAGTGGGTCATCGGTTCTGTAACGTACCCGGTACATCATGCAAAAGAAAAATGCTCCCACATTGCCATGATCGCGGGGGGGGGCATTGCTGCTGAGCCCCCCACCCCGAGCCTACAGGGTCAACATGCAATCACTGCTAAACCAGAGATTGCGTTCCCAGATGCCACAGGCAGCTTCAGGGAAGGAGGCTGTTTGTTGCTTGGGTTGTGTATGGATCTACCACAACATTCCTGATTGTGGCATTTTAGTGGTTAAAACCGTTTTGTATGGAGAGCTGCTGCTGCTTTCCTTCCCGGAAGCCCAGGCAGACAAGCAACAGCAAAAAATAAAGCCCCTTACTAGCCCTTTGATCACTCCTACAGGAGCAATCAAAGGGTCTCCTCCCTGATCACTGACTATTGATTGGTCTCCCTGATCAATCTCAGCGGCCTAAACTTGTCGCTTACAAGTTATACATTGATAGCTATATATAACAAATATTTAACCTAACATATATATCTAACATAAGATATATTTAACCTAATAAAATGCTATGTGACCAATGATTAATGACCTTTTTGGTCACTTATCATTGATCCATCTCACTTCAATAGCCAGGGACATAATATTATCATCATCCCTAACACTATACAGTTCTGTAACCTTACATCTAACCGTAACTACATCCAACACAATACTAGTGTTACCCCTTATGCTATCAGCTAACCCCTATTTTCACTAAACTGAAAGGTAAGGGGGTGACTTTGAGGTCCCTTGGGCTTTGTACTTTCATGGAATATATAGTTTTATGGGGTTAAATTGTTATTTCTGCCTTTTACTGTGTCTTAAATGAGTCATGGGCCAAGTAAAGTGATCTGTCAAAATTCCAAGTTTGAAAACTGAAATGCAGATGTTCCAGTTTTATCAGAGAAACATTACTTATCCATGCATGTGGGGTATTGTCGTACTCAGGGGGTGTGTTACCAAACACAAATACATTTTTCTGTTCTTTCACATATCTACTCAGAAAAACTGCATAACAAACCGCAAAGTGGATGTGAAAATATGTTTCATTATTTTGTTAGACTAACTATGGAAGGTGCAGGAGCGGAATAAGCTGTATGGGACAGGCCATTATGCCCCTAACTATATTTTCTGAGCTGTCTGTGCTTCTGAATAAAAAGTATTTTCAGTAATTTTATGTACCCAGGGAAAGAAATGCACTGAAATATTTGTGTTTGGATAGAATGGCTTTGTTAAAAATGGGGAAAAAAATTACTGCAATGTTTAGGACAGACTGATGCTAAAATGGTTAAATCAAAAGTGTTAAAATGCCCGTAGTAAAATACTTTGGGGTTGTTTAGCAGCTTTTCCCTTTCTGGCTGCTATTGGGGTGCTCCCAGCATACCACATTTAAAAAAAATCTTGTTTAGAAACAGTGATGCCCATCATTCAAATTTAACCTTGTAAGTGCCAAAATAAATGAAAATAAAATTCCAGGCGTATGAGGTGTTTCCAAAAACAGGACAAATACCTAAATATCCTTTTGGAGGTTTTTTCCATTTGTACTGGATATATATAGTTTTTATAGGTGAAACTGTGAACATTTTTCCCTTTTTCTCCCCTAATTCCCCCCACATTTTTAGATATTTTTCATACTAAATGAGGGTTTATATATATATATATATATATATATATATATATATATATAATTATGATTTCAATATGATTTTCAGTGCTGAAAAAAAACAATAGATAATGCATCTGGCTGCACTAAATGAGTTCACAGTTGAATAAAGACATAGCAAAAACAAAATAGTCCTGAAAGGGTTAATCCATAATTAAAAATCAAAGAATTGCCATGAAGTAACGCGTTTTGTCTATGAGCATTGACTTACTCATAGGTCTGGTGCTCTATTAGATCTACATGATTAAATACAGTGTTCATAATTACATGCTCACCTGTGGCTTAATTGATTGATACAAAATTTAAATTAAAAACACCACACACAGTTGTTACAATATCATGTTGACTCCTATTATAACAGTCTAATTGCAAAAATGTAATAAAATAATATAGTTGTAGACGGTTAGTTACGTATAGTGTGGACACCTTTACACGCCTCCATCTATTTGGTGAGAAATAAATACCGTATCGTCCGGCGTATAAGACGACCCCCAACTTTTCCAGTTAAAATATAGAGTCTGGGCTATACGCGCCGTATAAGACTACCCCTCTACCCAGTATACAACAACCAGCCAATCACGGCAAGCGATGTACCTTACCGGTGATTGACTGGTTGTTGTATACAAAGCCTGCTTGGATTGGGTGGTGTCATGATTAACTCATATAATGTAGTGGATGCATGGAAGGGTAACCCAGCAGAGGTGGTTAGTTTCTTTGTTTAAGCACTCAATGAGTTAATCTGAGGTTGATTTAATGTGTTTCTTTTTGAATGCCCTCTGTATCTGTTCTGGCTAGAGATGTCATCTTCCCAAAGGACCCCTGTGGTGATTCATGGCCTAACTGATAAGGATCCTTAGTTATAGGAATTCCATTCCTATCTTAAGTGGGGGGGGGGTTTCCATCACCTTTACCCTACTATAACTTATTGGCACATCAAAGATGGGACCCAATTCTTGGGGATGGTGTCATATAATCAGTCATGTGGTCAGAGGGGCGTTTGCTAGCAAAAGTCTGATTTAGGGACAATGCAGCGACCAAAAAGCAGAACTCCATGATATACTCTCATCGGAACAACATCGTAAGAAACCATCTGGACTTAAGGAGTTACCACAGGCCTACTTATTGGAGAAACTCGTGAGTGAGGGTCCTGTGTTTAAGTCCCACTGTTTTTAAGCACTGTTTGCTGTTTTATTTTTCTTTTGTATGTCTTGTTTTTTGTAATTCTGGCACTGTGTAATCTTTGTCTTTTTGTTATTAAAATATTCATAATCTAAGTCTGTCTTTGGGCTCTAGTATTGATATCCACGAACCCTAAGAGAGGATAACACGTTACCATATTGTTATTGAGTTCTACTGGATATATATATATGTTGTTTGCCCGGGGTGGGTTGATATATATAGCGATAGATGTTCTAATTCGGATTTCTCACGAATCCGGTATCAAAATCATGAGTGGTGGCAGACTACCTGGGGGGATACAGGCAGGATTTGGGGGTTAATTTGGTATAGCTTATGCCTTGTTAAGGGGTCAAGTTAGTTAATCCAGAGGCCTGGTGCTATTAACCCCTTCATGCCCACGCCCTCCACACAGTCACGGCTTGGCAAGTAGTCCTGACCGTGACAGGTGGGTCAGCACTCCCTAACATATGGCTGTCCACACACACACGTATAGACATACACTGCCCTCACACAACCCTTCCTTTACACACATATACACGTACACACCAGCTTACAAACACACATATACACATACACTGCCCTTACACACATCTGTCCATACACATACACTGCCCATACACAGACATATACATACATACACTGCCCTTACACACACACATATATATATCTACACATACTAACATACGCCTGTCCATACATACACATTTATACACTGCCCTTACCACACACCCCTGCCTTTACACACACATATATATATATGTATATATATACACACACCAGCTTACAAACACACAAATACCTACACTGCTCTTACGCACACCTGACCATACACACATATATACACATATATACACATACACTGCACTTTCACCACTTTCTCCCCATCTCTTACCTTTCTCATCTTCTATCTTCCATCCAGTTGTGGGAGCGTGAGGTCTGTCATTTCACACCTCTGCTTTACTGCTCCCTCATCACTACACGCCGGCAATTGATGCCGAGCGCCAGGACATGATGTCATCCCTGCGCTAGGCATCAATAGTAGTGATTAGGGAGCACGGAAGCCGAGGTCTGAAATGCCAGACCTCGAGCTCCCTAATGTTGGGCTAGTTAGAGGGAGGTCATGATCTCCCCAACCAAGATTCCCCACAAAGCCACGTATCTCTAGGGGAGGGGCGAGCGGAGAAGACGCCTCCCCTGGGCCAGTCTTCAGGGCCGCACCAAGGCAGGTGCAAGATCGTGATCTCCCCAACTAGCCCTGCTCATCGGGCGCTCATAACAAAAGAACACAATCATAGGTGTGTAAACAAATATTGGTATAAGCCTAATGGATGTATCATAATGGTTTTTACTGCTGGAAAAAAGGTATTTCATATGTACATGTAAAATGCAGATTCAGATGAAATATTCAATATCACCTTGAATGACGACTCACTATTACAAGCAGAAAAAAGTTACTATAAGTTACTAAAGTTATAAGTTACTAAAAAACGTATCCAACATCCCAGTCTGCATTTAAACGTTTTGGATTTTGTGTACCGAGGTGAAAGATCCAGTATGTCTCCCGTTGGTAAAGGAGTCGCAAATGATCTCCGACACATTAAATAACTAAACAACTAAAGGCAGCTAGACCTTCCATATGAAGTTTAAAGTGTTTTCCCATTGGTGTTATTGAATCCATCTCTCTAATGGAACCAAGATGTTCCCTAATTCTATTTTTATGGGCCTACTTATGTGACCTACATACTGTGACATACTTTTTTCAACTAACTCCGTTTATTGATGGTATATCTGTTTATCTGTTAATTTATGTTAATGAACTTCTGTGGCTATATGAGTCTAGGTTTTACTACAATAAACTGTTCATTCCTGCTGTACTCAATTCAAGGTAGTTGTGTCTACTTATTGGGTACACATAGCAGGGTTCCAAGGTGCGCATGCTGGCTGGTGCTGGAAGTGATTCCGGGGACAACAGGAGGATACATGTGGGTGATCTCTGGGAGTTACTACAGCTCTCTTGGTGAACCCGTTACATTGTTGGCAGCGGCGGGATCCTCCTTGCAAACGTCCCAGCGGAGTACCAGCGAGTATACCAGCAGCAAGCCAAAGATGGTTCCAGCAAGTTATATAAATGCCTGGATGGAGGCTTTCAGAGTGGACCAGGGTGTCCGGGGAATAGTCCTCCCATCCTCCAAGGAATGGTACGTGCTACAACTAGATTGGCGAATGCAGTACCTAGGAGAGCAGCCTCAAGAGAACTTGGTGGCTGAGTTGGAGAAGTTGCTTCCGCTTGAAATGACTGTGGATTGTGGATACCAGGCCCTGTATTGGCAGGCCGTGCAGTGGTGTCCAGAGCTGAAGGATGATTACATGCCAGAGGGCGATGACTTTGGCGGCCCGGGATTGATAATGGAAAGCCTACAAGAGGACCAAGAATTTGGGAGCCCATCGAAATATCGGTGCAAGGAGATCCGGGAGTTCAGGGAAGGGATTCTCGCAGATGTGCCCTGTCACCTGCCCGACTTGTGGGCTGATTTTGATTATTTGGTTTACCAAGAATGGTTCCTGGAGCAGGCCTACCGAGAACTCTTTGACCGTGCTCAGCAGTGTGCCCCAGTGGATCCTGTGAGTATTGTGCCCCCACCAGAAGCACAAACATCCGAGCAGAGCGCAACTGGCCTCTGCCTACTCCCTTCCCTCACCCCAGACACTTTGCCCTATTCCCCGCAATATGGCCCAGAAACTGACCAAGACCCCCCCTGCATGCCCCAGCCAGATCCCCCAGCTGAACTGCTGGCTTCGAGGCTGAGCGCTGCTGGCCTCTGCTCACCCCTTCCCCTTGTTCCCAAGCCTGACCGCAGTAACCAAGGAGGGTCCGGTCAGGCAGCCACAGAGTTGGTGGTGCCACTGGATTTTACAAATGCAGCTGAAGCGCTGCCCTCGGGGCAGAGTGCCGCTGGCCTCTGCCCGCTCCCCTCTGTGACCCCAGCTCCATTGGCTTTACCCCCCCAATGTTGCCCAGAGGCAGTGATTTCTATGGATCCTGTATCCCCAGCAGAAGTGTTGGCAATGGGAGAGAGGCAGGTCGACATCTCTCCCCAGCAGATGGAGTATACAGGAGCGGATGCATGTGGCTTTCCTCCCCTCGCCGAGGATCATACAAACATTTGTACCATGCAGGTGGATTGGACTACGGTCGCCACCTGCAGTCCCCAGAGGTGCCGCGCAGTCAGCCCAGAACCCCATATGGAAGGGACCCCAGCCGCTCTGTTTTCTCCCCAGCGGCTGAGAGGACTCCAGGGAGAAGGCACATTTGGCCCTTCTCCCCAGCGGCAGTTACACTATTTGGGAGAAGCAGAGTGCGGCTGGGTGAGTACTGGTCCTTTGTTAAATTGTTTGGGGGAGTACCAATTTGTGGCTGGCAGTGGTGGTCCGGATATACAGACTGACTTTGTAGTCAAGGCGTGTGGGGTCTTATCAGACGTCAGTCTCCCCCAGAAAAAGGAGATATGTGATGGAGTGTGTGACGGAACTGTCCATCACTGGGGCCCCTGGAGAGGACTGAAAGCAAGCCTGCTACCCGCAGATTATGGGCCCTGTCTCCCTGCCCTGGCGAGTGGGACTGTTGTCCATGTCTGGGACCCGAACTCCCCAGTCTCTAAGTGCACCCCAGGACTGGTTAGTGGGACAGGTGCCTTTTGCCAGCCCCCTGCATCCACAACTCCAGGAGCGACGGAGCTGTGCTGTCCGACTGAACTGGATGCAGACCCAGTTGGGGTCTGGCCCCAGTTCAGTCTTCTTTTTAAAAGGGGAGATATGTGACAGAATGACCTGTCATACAGGAGCCCAAGGTAGTCAGAGATGGCTCCAGCCTGGCTGCCAAACAGGCAGGAACTCCATTGTTTAATTAATCCCATCAATAGGATTGTTGCCTGGGGATTAAAGGTTGGGTTGAATACATGTATCTGTTAATTTATGTTAATGAAGTTCTGTGGCTATATGAGTCTAGGTTTTACTACAATAAACTGTTCATTCCTGCTGTACTCAATTCAAGGTAGTTGTGTCTACTTATTGGGTACACATAGCAGGGTTCCAAGGTGCGCATGCTGGCTGGTGCTGGAAGTGATTCCGGGGACAACAGGAGGATACATGTGGGTGATCTCTGGGAGTTACTACAGCTCTCTTGGTGAACCCGTTACAGGTAGCACAAGCAATATATGCATAAAAGCAGTCAAATGAATAGTAGGACAAGCAGGACATCCAGATGACATAGTATGCCGCAAGCAGACAAAGCCAGGCCTGCGGGAACATGAGAAACAATGTACCCAAATCACATAGCATAAAGGCGAAACTGCATACAGAAAGGATAACACTGATCCCATTAAAAGGACTCGTGTACGTAATCCGTCCGTAATGGAAGCTCAGTAGTGGAATATACCATAGCGGCAGGATGACAAATTATACAATCGAGGAGTAGAAGACCAATGAGCATAATACTTCAAACAAAAGAGAACAAACGAAACAAACAAATATAATAAAAGAAAGTAAAATAAAATAAAATAAGACGCATACCAACGAACCGCCAATTACAAGGCTCCAAATATATTGATACGTGATGAGAGATCAATGAATGGTATGAGTGGGGCTTATGATCAAGGCGAGACAACCCCGCACAACCCGCTCGATTATGGCCCAGTAAGGCTTGACGAGAGTGCACTCCCACCAGATGTGTAGGAAAGTACCGGGTCCCGCCAGACACCTCCAGCAGAGGTCAGGGACCTGTGGTAGAAAACGGTGCAAGTCATGCGGAACCCGGTACCACCTGACTAGAAGTTTGTAGGAAGCCTCCTGTATCCTACTAGCTATAGCCCCTTTATGGACCAAGTGAATGATTTGATCCCAAACGTCCGCGGTAGAGAGGCTGGGGAGATCCGCCTCCCACATAGCAATAAAGTAGGGTTTAGCCACCGTCCGCGGTTTCAGGAGGATGGAATATAGCAGTGACATTAAATGAGCTGGTTCCCTATCTGACGCGCATAGCGACTCAAACTCCGTTAAGGACCTGCGATAAGCCGTGTCACGAGGAAGCGAAGTCACGAAATGAACCAGCTGCGTGTAAAGAAAAGAGTCCCGGGGTAGAATAGCGGACGAGCGTAGCAGCTGTCGTAGGGGCATAACACCATCAGCCGAGACAACATGGTGGATGCGTAATATACCAGATGGCGAGGGAGAAAATCTGGACACCCCACCAGACCCACACCCCGGTTGGAACGCCGGGTTTCCGGACAGGGGGTACAGCGGGGAGGGGGAGGAGGTCAGGGTCTTTAAAGCCATATACTTCCTAAGTATTCTAATTGTAGGGGAAATAGTAATGTGCCGAACAGGGGAACCACGCCCATGCGGGTCTGGTAGCCAAGGATATGTAGAGATAGGGGACGGCAGCACAGCGTTCTCGAGAGCAACCCACTGCTTGGGTGCAAGCACCGACCATTCTACCACCCTGCGGAGACGAGCCGCAGGATAGTACAGCTCCAGGTCTGGAACCCCCAAACCCCCACTCAACTTGGGACGAGTAAGATGGGTAAAAGCCAAGCGGGAGGAGCCCGAGGCCCAAATATACTTAGTAAAAGCTCGCTGGCAATTCTGAAAATAAGAGCGTGGGAGAAAAATGGGGAGGGTTTGGAACACGTACAAAAACCTGGGCAAAATATTCATTTTTAGGACTGACACCCTACCAAACCAGGACACATGCGGGAACGCCCATTTACGCAGGTCCACGGAGACCTGATGGAGCAAAGGTAAGTAATTTAATGCATATAGCAAGGAAAGATCACCCGGAATCTTTAAACCAAGGTATTTAATAAAAGTGTCGCACCACCGAAAGGGAAAGCGACTGCACAGGGCCAGTTTAGTGTGGGCAGATACATTAACCCCTAGGATTTCAGATTTATCCATATTGATCTTGTAATTGGAAAATTTCTGAAAGGTATCTAATTCAGTAAGGACGTGAGGCAGATAGTGACACGGGTCAGACAGAAGACACAACATGTCATCCGCAAATAACGAGAGCTTATGATCTTTGTTGGCAATGGGTATGCCTTTAATAGAAGGGTTGTTCCTAAACGCATTAGCTAAAGGTTCCATACCCAGACTAAAGAGAAGCGGGGATAAGGGGCATCCCTGTCTGGTGCCGTTCGACAGGGTGACCGGCTGGGAGAGAAAACCATTTACCGAAATTCTGGCAGTAGGATTATGATATAAGGACTCAATCCAGCCCCTGAACACCGGACCCAGGCCCACGTGCCGGAGCACCTGAAAAAGGTAAGGCCAGGCCACCCTGTCAAATGCCTTCTCCGCGTCTGTAGAGACAAGGGCCATGGGCATGTTGGTCTTATGCACATGTGACAACACATTCAACACCCGTATCGTATTGTCCCGTGCCTCACGCCCCGGTACAAAACCCACCTGGTCTAGGTGCACAAGAGATGGGACAAAAGGCTTGAGACGGGAGGCTAAGATCTTGGCCAGGAGCTTAATATCAGTATTTAAGTGCGAGATAGGGCAGTAGCTACCACATTGTTCTCCATCTTTCCCGGGTTTAGGAATCACGGCTACATGCGCCTTGTTAGTGTGTGGGTCAAAATGGTCCCCCTTGGCGAGTCCATTAAATAGCGTAACCAAGTGGGGACCCAAGATGTTAAGGAATTTGACATAGTAGGACTTCGTGAGCCCATCAGGGCCAGGGCATTTCCCATTGGGTAAAGAGGTGACTGCGTCCCGCACTTTTCTTAACGTAATAGGGGCCTCCAAAAGGGCAGAGTCTGCCACTCGCAGACGCACTCCCAAATTTTTATCCAGGTAAGATTGTAAAGTAGGGTTGGGGGAGGGGAAAGAACCTGAAGCAGGTGGCAGATTATACAGAGAGTGGTAGTACTCCTGAAAACAAGCCGCTATCCTGGGCGTAGAGAAGTGAACCCTACCATCCCGGTCCCGTATTTTGGGAGAAATTTTCTGCGCACGCCAACTAAGAAAAATTAGATGGAACATTGACGGTGCCAACATTTATAATTCCCCACCATTTTAAGCCATGGTACCTGCCTCTTATCCTTCTCCATATCTCTTTAAATAAAGCAATGTCTTAGCTCATCATGCTGAAAAATTAACCCTTACTAGCACTACAGGCTCCAATACAGTATCAACACATGATTAAATGTTTGTTTTTTTATGATGTTACAAATTGCATTATATTCCAAACTAAAGGTTGTAACAAATACAGACTTTAAATTCCGTGTATACTTCCCATTACTCTTTTAGCTAATAGAACTGTATGTTTGGAATATCCCCTAAAAATCAGACAAACAATTCTGTTTCCCTTTGCTTGTACGTTCATCACCTGCATATTCTTTTTGACTTGTATGAATTGGCCCTTGGGTATACCGTTAACTAGATGACCCGAGTCGCAAGATTTAGCATGCAAAAGAGTATTCCTGGAATTGGGCTTCCCATATATATCCGTGCATATATCTCCTGTGTGCACATTCCTAGTCAATGTAACATTTAGATAATTTATCGTAACTGGTTGTAACTCAAAAGTAAATTTTAAATCATTCTGGTTAAGCATGGAAACAAAATTGGCGGCTTGGGTATAATCTCCTTTCCATATTAGGTCATGGTATTGACGTGTGGGGTTATGTGTCAAATTAGCATAAGCATTAGTGTCTGATAGTTGTCTTAGTGCCTCCTGCTGATATTGCATTAAGTTCAAGACTACTACTGCATCCCCATTATCCGAGTTTTTTTATAAGGTCAGTGAGAGCAGACCAGTAATCTCGCCTTTAGTGTTATTCTTAGTCAGTTTACACAGTTCCATTTTCTACAGTATTTTGGAAAAGATTCAAAATAGGGTCACTTGAATGTGTAGGATAAAACGTGGACCTATTGTGAAACTCGCACTGGCTATATATCTGAGATAAATTCCTTTCAATTTGACATGATTCAGAAGCCAATGTTTCCAAAGTATGTAGAGCACATAAATCACTAAATTCAGTGATCATCTCATTGTCTTTCTGGGTAGAGATTGCCCCAACTACTACAGAATTAGACAGTAACATCACAATTTTTATTATCAAATTGTTGCAATGTATACTTTAATTATGCAAAGTCTTTTTAAGGTCAAGTGACTAATGAAACGATTTCCATCCAATATGGTAGAAAATAAATCAAAAAGGATGGAGGAGGCAAAATCATGACCTCTACTGAGCAGTTGTTTTCAAAAATATATATGGTTTGATGAGGTAAACTGAATTAACTGGTTTCAAAGATGTCCCAAATAGGGCATAGGTGCAAACTGACCAGATGTCAAATTTGTAAAAAAAATAACAATTTGCACCTCCCAAATGTGACCTTTCAGCCCCCAAACAAACCTGCATGGGTGGTATAGTTGTACTCAGGAGATGTGGTTGAACACATATATGGGTGCTGTTTGGCAGTAAAATATACCAGGGGCTGTAAGTTCATACATTAAATACAATGTGTGGGGAAAAAACACAAAAAATTACAACCACAAAGTTTGATGAAAGTAGAATTGGTGCATGAAAAGAGCTAGCAATTGAAAGATTCTGGGGTGTCTACTTTTTAAACATATGTGGTTCGATTGATGTAAATTAAACTGACTGGGCGCAGAATGACCAGTTTTGAAAAAAAATGGTTTTGGAATAGCTTGTCCTTACTGGCCTTTAACTTGCACAAAAGCATTGAGTATTTCTAAACTCAATGTTTAGAAAAGTGCTTTTTTTCCAATTTTTACCATATTTTATGAATACCCCTTCTTGTCCTGAAAAAAACTATATATAATTTGTTTACTAAACGAGAGAGAAGAAAATTACAGCTAAACACGAGCACCACAGAAATGTTAAAACAGCCATTGTCACAAAGGGGACAAACAATACAAATACAGCTTTGACCTTTAGGGCTAAATGTGGGTAACCTAAATGAGAGAAATTAACAAAGACATAAGAAAAATTTCATAACTTTTATTTCAATGAGCACTTTCCTGCCTATCATTCGCCACTTCAAGCAGTGTCAAGAATCATTGAACAAGGGGAGAGGGGCATCTGTAGTGCTGCAGGTTTTGCCACAGGTATGTTTTTTAAGTTTTTGAAAAATGTATATTACTCACGGAACACTGTCTCCTCCAAAAGCGTTCACATACTGCTGAGCGCCTATGGAGGAGATCTGGCTCACCTGAAGACTTTACACATTGCAAACTCATGCTCCTCACATCTCCTATGTCCTTACCCCAACCCTAACATGTCTTTAATCTACCTCCTGCCATTGGCATCCAAACTGCTGGAATGATTAACTAATAGCCACCTATGTAATTTTTTCTCCACAAATTCTCTGCTTGACCCTCTACAATCTGGTTTTGACCCACAGCATTTCTTCTGAGGGGAGAGGGGCATCTGTAGTGCTGCAGGTTTTGCCACAGGTATGTTTTTTAAGTTTTTGAAAAATGTATATTACTCACGGAACACTGTAACATAGAATTTGGTCGTTTCTTAGATTAAAAATAGCCTACCCCATGCATGTTGAAATCATAAAATATCAATATAACAATATTAAACCTGAAATGTGGGTGCCAAGCTAGTGGTTAAAACTTAAAATAAAACAAAATATGTTCTTACCGAGTCAATTGGGAAGAATCCATATGAGTCCAGCAGTATTAGCTGTCTGACCGAGTCTGGAAAAGTGGAAGCAAACTAGGGAAATAAACACACCAAGTAATATGTAAGAAAAGTGCACACTGGATTACATATCTCACTATAAATCACATTTAACCAATATCTGTGATACTACAGTATTTAGAGTGATGACATGTTCCATATTACCAGGGGAGTACCCATCCTTTGTCCCATGCAATTCCATTGTGTAAGTGTTCCAGAATGGAATGTAAGTGTATCTGAAATAGAAAATGTTTAAAATACATCCAGGGATGCAAGTTTTGGAGGCAAGCAGATGTCATCTGTGAATGACTTCAGAGGGGGATATGTGTCTGTTCGGAATGTACTGCCCTCTTTGAACAGAGAGGTACAGTGTCTGTAGGGATAAATAGTATATGATTAAGTTGCTTTTGCATAGACAAATGTAATCCAATGCATGTCCCCAAGGTACAATGGTTCAGATTTTAAGAATCACAATACAATAACAGTGGTAATGATTAAATCCTACCCTGTCAGTGTGCCTTGAAGACTGGGTTGGGGACCCCCTGCTGATTTTGTACCCACTGACAAAGATATGGCCAGTCTATAATTTTAATATTTTATTTGAACAGTGAGAGACTGAATAACAACAGATAAATTATAAATTGACTTGCATTTTACTCTTGTTGGCAATCACAGAGGCCAGACGTTTCTTGTAGTTGGCCACCAGGTTTGCACACATGTCAGGAGGGATTTTGTCCCACTCCTCTTTGCAGATCTTCTCAAAGTCATTAAGGTTTCAAGGCTGACGTTTGGGAACTCGAACCTTCAGCTCCCTCCACAGATTTTCTATGGGATTAAGGACTGGAGACTGGCTAGGTCACTCCAGAACCTTAATTTGCTACTTCTTGAGCCACTCCTTTGTTGCCTTGGCCGTGTGTTTTGGGTCATTGTCATGCTGGAATACCCATCCACGACCCATTTTAAATGCCATGGCTGAGGGAAGGAGGTTCTGACCCAAGATTTGATGGAACATGGCCCCATCCATCGTCCCTTTGATGCAGTGAAGTTGTCCTGTCCCCTTAGCAGAAAAACACCCCAAAGCATAATGTTTCCACCTCCATGTGTGATGGTGGGGATGGTGTTCTTGGGGTCATAGGCAGCATTCCTCCTCCTCCAAACATAGCAAGTTGAGTTGATGCCAAAAGGCTCGATTTTGGTCTCATCTGACCACAAAACTTTCACCCAGTTCTCCTCTGAATCATTCAGATGTTCATTGCCAAACTTCAGACGGGCCTGTACATGTGCTTTCTTGAGCTGGGGGAACTTGCAGGTTACCAATTGTGTCCCTTTAAAACAGTGCTCCTAATCTCAGCTTGTTACCTGCATAAAAGACACCTGGGAGCCAGACATCTTGCTGATTGATAGGGGATCAAATACTTATTTCACCAAGTAAAATGCAAATCAATTTATAATTTATTTGAAATGCGTTATTCTGGATTTTTTTGTTATTCGCTCACTGTTCAAATAAACCTACCATTAAAATTATAGACTGATCATGTATGTCAGTGGGAAAAGGTACAAAATCAGCAGGGGATCAAATATTTATTTTCCGTCACTGTAATATTACATCCCTGCGCAGCTGTCTCTTAATGCCTAGGAGATCTCCCTGCTAATACACAGATGAAGTTTATCAAGCTTGGAACCGTAGCTGCAGTGGCCTCATCCCAAGTGGACTCTCAATAAGTGGACAGATGATAGAAGTTACACTAGAGGGAAACTGTAGGGACTGCAACACCATCTTCCCTTGCAATCAGCAGGCCACCCACTCACCCTCTCTCCACTTGTTTTTACTCCTCTTCTCTGCACCGTGATAGTCAACAAATTGACCTAGTGTTCTCCCACCTTTGTTCAATATCTCATTTCTCAGACTATCACTTATCTCTGTCTGACCACAGCCTATTAACATTTAACCTTGCCATACCTCCCACCCCTCCTCTACCTAAGATACCACCACAAACCTACTGGAACCTCCATGACCTTTACACTCTTCAGCTTACTAACACACTTCTGCTATTTCTCTCAAACATCTCTTCCTCCTCCTGTCCTGATTTTGCCACATCTTAATACAACCATAAGCTAACCTCAGTCCTAAACATGGTTGCTCCTGCAACTGTGCCCCACCCACTCAAGCCATCCACCTCAGCCAGGGCATTCCACACCGACCTGTCTCCTCCAAAAGCGTTCACATACTGCTGAGCGCCTATGGAGGAGATCTGGCTCACCTGAAGACTTTACACATTGAAAACTCATGCTCCTCACATCTCCTATGTCCTTACCCCAACCCTAACATGTCTTTAATCTACCTCCTGCCATTGGCATCCAAACTGCTGGAATGATTAACTAATAGCCACCTATGTAATTTTTTCTCCACAAATTCTCTGCTTGACCCTCTACAATCTGGTTTTGACCCACAGCATTTCTTCGAGACTGGATTTACTAAAACAAAACACTACTTCTTACTACTTGGACTTCTCTGCAGCCCTTGGCACAGTTGACCACCTCCTTCTACAAACCATTCATTACTATGGCATCCATGACACAGCCCTTTCTTGGTTAAAATCCTAACTCTCTGACCATACCTTTAGTATCTCCTTCACTGGAACTTGTTCCTCTGCACTACTGCTATCTGTTGGTGTTCCTCAGAACTCAGTTCTTGGCCCTCTACTCTTCACCATCTACACCTCTTGGACAACTCATATCTTCCTTTGGTTTCCAATACCACCTATATGCAGATGACACCCTCTTGACATTTCATCCTCTCTTCTAACCCGCCCCACCAACTGTCTTTCTGGAATTAATTAATGGCGTTGCATTACCTGAAGCTCAACATAGCAAAGACTGAGCTTATGGTTATTCGGCCATCACCTCCGTCACCAACTCCTGATTTCTCTCTACGACAACTCCACCATCCAACCAACTGACTAAGTTTGCTGCCTACACTTTTGCCCACACAGATATGAGCTGCAGTACCTAGTTCTAGTTTGCATCTCCAGCATTTATTGGAGTTAGATCTAGCCATTTTATGTAAAGTTGTGGGAACATAGTACCACCTATGCACTAGCTTAAAGAATTGTTCATGTAAATTGATACAATGAATTGTTTCCCTTAAATTATTCCAAGCGGAATGGCAGACTTCTACCGAATAGGAAATATCAAAATCTGTTTCCCATTTTTGTATGGTAATAGGCTTTTCTATAATATGTATTTGTTCTAGCATAATTCCTAATCTGGAGATTAAATTATTCTTATGATGTTTTCTTCTAATATTAGAAGCAAATTATAAGACAAAACTTCTCTCAAAAATCATAAATATGCTGGATAAAGAGAAAACGTTAGATAAGTCTAGTACTATAGCAAAATGGGAATCTGAACTAGGAAAGACTATAGATCAACAAATTTGGTTTACTGCTTGGTCTTCTACAAGAAAAGCAGTACATTGTATTAACCTTCAGGAATTATATTTTAAGATTCTTCACCGATGGTACCTAGTCCCTTCGAAGCTTCATAAAATGTATAAAACCACATCCGACCGTTGCTGGAGATGTTATAAAATGAAAGGAACTCTGTTACACATTTGGTGGGACTGTGAGAAACTTGGGACACTTAAACAAAAAATAGAAAACCTACTAAAAGAACTGTTTGGTCTTGAAATTGTACTCTCTCCTTTAACATTTCTTTTTCATTTAGAATTTCCCTATAAATTAAAAATCCAAAGAGATTTAAGTATTAACATTTTACTGGCAATTAAGATATGTTTAGCGAGGGAGTGGAAGCAACCAAATTATTTGATATGGAATAATATTATTACACAAATAAACTATCAGTGTAAAATGGAGAAATATTTCTTCACGATGTCAAATAATTTGACTCTGTATGAGAAAATATGGGCTCCCTGGATATCTTTGCAAATAAACTAAACTAGATGTGGAGAGCGACTACAAATTCTGTCCTGTTATCCTCACACCAATGACCCCCTCGTTATGCTTAATAACATCTCATGTGTCGATCCCCTTTAGGCGAGACACATGATTGCAATAATCCCTCCCACCAATAACGTGATCAAAGAATATGATGTATGAATGATGAATGAATGGAAGTAGTCTCACAATAGGAATAATAATTTAGATTTGGATTATTGTAATATAAATCTGATGTAACCTGTTAATCTGCATGTTGGTTATATCACTGTTGTGACTTACTACTTAATTTGTTAATAAAAATTTGTTATAAAAAAAAAAAAAAAAAAAAAAAAATTATTCTTATGATGTTTTCTAAAATAGTTGGCAAATACCAGGTCTTAGATTTAATGAAATTTACAATTCTTAAATATGAAAAAAATTCATTATTTGGGAGTTGAAATTTAGTTCGCAGTTCTGCAAAAGAATTTAATCCAGAAGGAAACCAAATATCCTCGATTTTATGAATACCTTGTAATTGCCAAACTTTAAGGTCAATGTCTTTAATAATACATTGTAACAAACCAACAGGTGTATGAGATGACCATGAATCTTTAGGAGCAAATTTTTCTTTAAAAGTAAGCATATTGTTCAAGATATTTAATATTAATGGGTTAAGCATGTCTAAATCTTTTATGCTTTTAGAATTAAGCCAATAATGTTGAGATGGGTCCAAATTCCGACATTTCCATCTTTCGTATTTATACCATGAGAGATCAGACTCCCGTTTGGAATCCCAAACATGCAGATTTCATGTAAATTTCGTATATTAGGAAATTTAAATCCAATCTGTGATAGATTTTTTTTTTAGTATGAAGCGTGATATTCTTGGCTTTTTATTTAACCAAACAAATGAAAAAAAACATTTTTTCGAATTGATTCAAAATTTTTATAGGAACTGAGAGTGGAATAGTTCTAAACAAATAAATTAGTCTAGGTATAACATATGATTTTAATATATTTAATCTCCCAAACCATGAAATTTCTAGTCTTTGCCATGCCGATAGATGAATTTTCAAATTGTCAAAGAGACTAATATAGTTATTTTTTATAAAATCGGGAAGATTGTTATAAATTTTTATTCCTAGGTAATTAATATAGGTCTGCGTTCCAAAAAATGTTATCTTAGTTTTTAAGTTTTGTATTTGGGGTATTTCCATGTTAAAGTTAATTATTTGTGTCTTGTCTATATTTAGTTTATAATTAGAATATGGACCATATTCCTTTATACGTTCTATCGCTTCCAGGATTGAGGACTCTGGGGAGGTAAGAATAAGGAGAATATCATCCGCATATAGTGCAATCTTGTGTTCTAGTGGACCTGTTATTAGTCCTTTTATTTTTATGGATTGGCGAATTATTGCAGCCAAAGGTTCAATAGAAAGAATATAAAGCAGAGGGGCTAATGGACATCCTTGTCTCGTGCCGTTGTTAATATTGAAAGTATTAGAGTCTAAGTTAGCTCCTGATATTTTGGCTTGTGGATTTTTATAGAGCGCTAGTGTGTTATAAAGGAAATCTCCAGACAGGCCAAAGGCTTTTAAAGTACCTTCTAAAAAGGACCAATTGACTCTGTCGAAGGCCTTTTCAGCGTCTAAGGCTATTAATGTAGCAGGTAGTTTGGTATTTTGTAGTTCATAGATAAGATTTAAAATTCTACGGGTATTGTCTTCCCCATTCCCCATGTATAGTGTATAGAAAAAAAAAAGTTTATTTGAAACTTATACTTATAATTATATTGTGTGTTATCTACACAAATTGTACCTCCAACATGGCCTTGAATGAGAAGTAAATCTCAAAATTTAGTATAGTAAATCTACTTAATACTAGTAAGTTTTAATATAGGAAACGTTTGATATAGTGTTAGTGATTGTGTTGGTGTGGTTATGTCATGAAATACTAGAAAAATTGTGTTTAAATGGTATCGTGATCTCTATATTGATCACTCACATTGTGCTTCAAGTGTAAGATTTGTAATGTGATGTTAGATGTGAAGGAAAATCATCAAACATTTAGTAATATAGATCTATTAAATATTAATAAAATATATTTGTGATATGTAAGAAAAGTGAAATGTGAAGAAAAAAAAATTTTTGGAGATATTTTTATAATATTCAAAGTTTGATACAAAAATTTAAGTGAATGTAGTTAAAAATTATTCCTGTGCCAAAAGAGAATAATCATGGTTACAGTGTTTTTTTCTACTTCTTTCCTACTATTATAGATTAAGTTAGTGAGAGTAGAAATTCCTCCACTTGTATAGGATCAGTCAATATTAGAGTCTTTGCTTCATGGAAAATAATAAGCTTGGAGGGAGAACCCCATTTATATTTGATGCTTGCTTCCCTGAGCTTCTGAGTACAATCTCGAAATTTTCTTCTGAAAGTCCTTGATGCAAGTGAGAGGTCCGGAAGAAGTTTTAGATCTTTATATCCGCCATCTTGAGTATGCTTTTTATAAAATTCAGATATAAATTGATTTTTAATATAGTTGTGAAATCGAACCATAACGTCTCTTGGTACATCTGGGTTTTTAAAATTTTTAGGTTTAGTCAGTCTGTGTGATCTTTCAAGCGGTGCTATCCCTATGCGGTCTTTTTGGAGATAAGTTACTAATAGATCATTTAAATGGGGTTCTAAATGTGCATTTGAGATTTCTTCAGGGATTCCCCTTATTCTTACATTTTTGCTTCTAGATCTATCTTCCAATTGTGTTAATTTCTGATCCATAGTTTGAATATTGAATCTAAGATCCTTATTTTCCTTTTTAAGGAATTCCATTTCAAGCTGTAAGCTCTGCATAATATTTGATTGGGATGAAAGTTTATCTGAAACGCGGGCCATTTCTTGTTTAAGGGCATCAGTATCGAATTTCATCTCTGCACTTAATTTTGAATATAGATCATTTATGTTTGTAATTTTGGACGGGTGGGTTAACTCCATATGTGTAGTCTCCATTTGAGTCTCCAGAGAGGAATCGTTTAAATTTGAGGAGGGTATATGGAGAGATTTAGATGTATTAGTTTCAGGTTTGGGAGAGTAATATGTTGTTAGGGTTTTAGACTTCTCAACGCTTAATCTTTTATCTTTTTCTCTCTCCTTTTCCCTCTCCCTCTCTTTCTTAGGTGCCATCGTGTAGTCTTGGAGTTAGAGTTGTATCTTAATGCCTGTAAATCTTCCTCTCTCCTCTCCTCTTTGTTCTCTCCTCGCTCTTATATCTTATCCCCTCCTATTTATTTATAGGATCAATTTCTTCTGCAGAAAGGGTGTAGTTAGATTATTAGATTGTTGTGACTAAAGTTGCTCACATGTGAGTATATCACAGAAGGCCTCTCAAGCCTTATAAGAGTCCTTAGGGTTCTCGGGAAAAAAAAAACCAAAAAAAAAAACACACACAACGTTTTCAAAACTTAATTTTTGTGATTCAGATGTGCGTCTTGAGGAATATGCTTATGTTGAGCATTACAGAAATCCAGATAGTTATTATTATGTTTTAATGCCTCTTGTTGGGTGAATTTAATAGAGAACTGAGAAAAAGAAAAAAACAGAAAAGGTCCCAAAAGCTGTTACTAGTTTAGTGAATGATATCATGTGCATCATTTTCTTTCAGCATACGCATCTTCATATGAATAGCCATATAAATAATATCCAAGTAGTGAAGCTTATGCTCTATTATAACCATCCAAAAGATCCATAAAGTCATAAATGTGAATATATTACAGTTATCACTTAGCTTTGAGGAGAGATTTCTTTTCTTCCGATTATAGGGAGAAGAGGAGATATAAACTTATCTGAAGGCAATCTTCTAATAAATTTGTGCCATGGTCGTCAAGCTGCCGGAGACCACTCTGCTCCGCCACAGCCACCCCCACACGCCGTCTCCACGCTCCGCACTCCACGAGAGCTGCACACCGGTGCGGGACAAGCTCCGTCAGACGAGCTCCGTCAGACGAGCTCCATGCAGCGCAACGCCACGGATGTCTCGAGAGGACAAACTCAGGAGTCCCCAGGGCAGAACACCCTTCTCCCCGATGGACTCCAACCGTCCGTCAACCGAATTCGGGAGTGCACCGCTTTAGGTATCAAACCCTCGGCCCGTTCATGTTCGGCACCAACCGCCTGCACGTTCGCGTGTTACGTCATCACGCATTCCACGATGCCTAGGTGTCACACTTGACTCTAACATCAAGTGCCTTACAAAATTCCGCCGCCTTCATCTGAAAAACATCTACTGAATTTGGCCATTCCTCACGCAACAAACAAACAAAATGCTAATTTATTATAATATCCCATCTGGATTTGTGCAGCTCCCTACTAACTGTTCTCTCCATTCCCTGCCTTTCACCACCCAATCCATCCTCTACACTGCAGCTAGAACAATCTTTCTCAGACACTTTTCCTAATCTGCTGCTCCACTGTGCCAATCACTCCACCCTGATCTAAAGAGCCATAAAAACTCTACATCCCCCCATATATCTACCCTCCTATTCAAATATACCCTGTTCAATCCTCTAGTAACCTGTGTCTCTCTTCTACCATCATTACCTCTTTACGCTCTCTCTTTCAGCATTCAGGATTTTGGACATGTTGTACCTCTTCCACGGAATTCCCTTCCAGCATCCTAATGAAGCCATTTGAACCAATAACCTCTAGAGATCATCCTGACTTGACCAACTCATCCACATCCAAGCAGTCCTTTCCTACTGTTTCACTTCCCTCACAACCACCGACTAGATTGTAAGCGCTCAAGAGTAGGGTCTGTCACAGGAGCATCTGTGGCAAGGTTGTAGGGGTCTGCTAGGTAGGCACCTTCCCTATTGGTTGCTACAGCCACACCCCCGGAAATCCATATATGGTAGGGAGGGTAGCTCCCCTTTTGATTGGTCCCTAAGTTAATCTTTTCAAGATGGTCTCAGGTATAAAGTTGGTGTACAATAATTCTTACATGTTCAAGCCTAAGACTGTGTCTGTGATTTGGGGACAAGTGACACTTCATCGTGGAGTGTAACTACTTGGTTACTGGAAGTCTGGAGTAGACCAATTGGACCATAGGAGATCGCTGGAACTATTGACGGCAGAGACCATCCGTCTCTACAAGGTCCGTCACAGGGTCCTCTTCTCCTTTTGTACCAGTTTGTTTGTGTGATTGGCTAGCAGGAAGATCAGACCAATAAGGGATGAGAGAGTTCTCTCTCTCCAAAAACAAATGTATATATATATTTTAAATCAACGTTTAATGGAAGCACTGCAATGTCTTCATGGCACCATTGGTGGGCACCATCAAATGATACAAAGGTGCAAAATATCTAATCATGTTTTCACAGGTATCTTGAGAAGCAGTGAATTTTTTGTAGGCTGCAGTGCATGCATGTCACATGCAATAGAAAAAAAAAGTAAGAAAAAAAGTAAGAAAACCTTTTTTTCTGCCACAAACTATCACCCCTCCAAAAATGGTGTTTTCAAAACCAGGGCTAAAGTCTAACCCTGCCATCTGAATGTCGCACCTGAAATCGAGACCCATCAGACCAGGCAACATTCTTCCAGTCTTCTATTGTCTAATTTTGGTAAACCTGTGTGAATTGTAGCCTCAGTTTCCTGCTCTTATCTGACAGGAGTGGCACCCAGTGTGGCCTTCTGCTGCTGTAGCCCATCTGCTTCAAGGTTCGATGTGTTGTGCATTCAGAGATAGTATTCTCCATACCTTGGTTGTAACGAGTGGTTATTTCAGTTACTGTTGTCACCTCGAACCAGTCTGCCCATTCTCCTGTGACCTCTGACATCAACAAGGCATTTTCATCCAAACAACTGCCACTCACTGGATTCTTTTTCGGACCATTCTCTGAAAACCCTAGAGATGGTTGTGTGTGAAAATCCCAGTAGATCAGCAGTTTTTGAAATACTCAGATCAGCCCGTCTGGCACCAACAACCATGCCACGTTCAAAGTCACTTAGATCACCTTTCTTCCCCATTCTGATGCTAGGTTTGAACTTCAGCAAGTTGTCTTGACTAGGGCTACATGCCTAAATGCATTGAGTTGCTGCCATGTGATTGGCTGATTAGATATTTTTGTTAACAAGCAATTGAACAGGTGTACCTAATAAAGTGGCCAGTGAGTACATATATAAATTATAGTTGCAAAACTGTGATGTAAAACATAAATCTGAGTAATTATTTTGAAAAAGATAATTATTTCTATATCAGGGTTGTTTCATATATTCAACTAATCCCCCCCAAAAAAGCCCCCATTCTTCTCCCCACCTGTGTATGTTGTGGGTAATACTACAGTGAAAATACCCCCCCAACCCCCATCCCCAGTACCGTATATTCCGGTGTATAAGACGACTTCTTAACCCGAGAAAATCTTCTCAAAAGTCGGGGGTCGTCTTATACGCCGGGTATACTTACTTACCGAGCCGGAGATTCCCCATGAAGCCATGAATCTCTAGGGAAGGGGCGAGTGGAGAAGCCGCCTCCCCTGGGCCGGTCTTCAGGGCCAAGCTGAGGTTGGTGCAAGATCGTGGTTGGGGAGATCACGACCTCCCTCTAACTAGCCCAACATTAGGGAGCTCGAGGTCGGGCACTTCAGACCTCGGCTTCTGTGCTCCCTAATCACTACGTGCCGGCTATTAATGCCGAGCGCGGGGATGACGTCATGTCCTGGCGCTCGGCATCAATTGCCGGCGCGTAGTGATGAGGGAGCAGTAAAGCAAAGGTCTGAAATGACAGACCTCATGCTCCCACAACTGGATTGAACAAAGAAAATGAGAAAGGTAAGAGATGGGGAGAAAGGGGTGTGAGTGCAGTGTATGTGTATATATGTTGGTGTGAGATGGTCAATGTATGTGTATGGTCAGGTGTGTGTAAGAGCAGTGTAGGTATTTGTGTGTTTGTAAACTGGTGTGTGTATATATATATATATATATATATATATATATATATAGATATGTTTGTGTGTGTGTGTGTGTGTGTGTGAAGGCAGGGGTGTGTGGTGAGGGCAGTGTATAAATCTATGTGTGTGTGTGTGTAAGGGCAGTGTATGTATGTATATGTCTGTATAACAACCAGCCAATCACCGGTAAGGTACATCGCTTGCCAAGATTGGCTGGTTGTTGTATACTGGGTAGAGGGGTAGTCTTATACGGCGAGTATAGGCCAAACTCTATATTTTAACTGGAAAAGTTGGGGGTCGTCTTAAACGCCCAGTCATCTTATATGCTGGAATATACGGTACTTTAAAAATTTATAAAATGTGTGCTCAGCTGTCGTAAATAACACTTTAGAGCAAAAATCAAAACAACTTACCAGTCCACCAGCAACTCCACCTGAAGGTAAAAAAAAAATAAAAAAAAAAAGCGTTGAACTACGAATAAATATTAGCAAAATAAAAATTTACCTGAACAAAAATTTGTTCAGACTCATTTCATGGTGTTTGGGCCTTGCAGTAATATTATACTGAAAAGCTATTGCAGTAACTATATTAAGAAAATTAAGAGCCTGTGAATTTAGGATACATTTAGGATAATATACATTTTGCTAAATTTAAATGTATTTTTTATGTTATTCATAACATACTGCAAGCATAAAATTTACTTAATGAAAATAAATCTCCATCTCTGCAAACAGAGGGCTGAATCTAAGGGTTTGTAAACATCTCACTCATTTTGTTAATAAAACAAGTTATTAATTAACATCATAAATGCACCTTACATGTGAGGTGTCTATACTTCCATCCCTCATTTACAGAGTCATGCTCATGAATGCAAAAACATATAGGCTTCCCAATAGTTTTTTGTCTAGGCAAACCTGTAACAATCTAATTAACCCACTAACTTTATGGTGTGTAATCCTTTTTTTCTTCTTCAGAGAAGAGGCTTAGTTACTAAAATAAAGTGCAGTCAAGTGGCAAACTTGAGTCTGACCAAAATGTACACTGTAACAAATGAGGTACCCAAGATTAATGTTTTGCTGAGAATATATAGATTACTATAATTATCTTAATGAACTCAATACTATATATGTTTTTTATGTATTTCACATGAAGTAATAAAAAGATTGGTAGTGGTCTTGTTCCCCAGAAAATCTCCTTGGAAGCAACACTTGTGCTTTTGGTACTATGTGCTCTAGCACTTAAGTCACTCTGGACAGAAACTGGTGCCAGGGTGTAATCCAGTGGGAATCCTGTAGAGAATAATGTCAGCAAACAAGAGTCATCCGTTGCAGCATAGAATATGGAACAAACATTGTAATAGCCTGGTGGTTAGCAAAGTATCAGAACCAGGGCAAGATGTAGCCAGCATCGAACCACTGATGTCAATGAGGTACCAAGCAGGGTCAGGCAGGTATGCAATCAGGTGGGCCAGGAGTCAGCAAAATGATGAAGAGGTAGTGGGATGGAGCTTAGGCACACAGACAGTGTATGACCACATACAGCTAAGCACCTCAGGAGACAAAATTTGTGCCCTCTGAAACAATGTTTTTTCAGTGTAGTCTAAATTAGGATTTTGCAGCCTAAAGAACCTAAGGCTGCAGCTGAGCTCAGCCAGGGAGGTATTACATTGCAATAGTTAGAATATAAATCCAGGCAGACTGGGGTCAAGTCCATCAATGTGCCAACTGCTTGTCCCAATGTACTTTATACAGCTATTCCCTAGTGGAAGTTCAGTTCCCCAGTATCAATATAAAAACAGGAGGTCTTCACCCCACAGTATACAAATAGAAAACATGAAAAAAAAAAAAATAGAAAAAAAACAAAGGGAGACTATTCAAGTGTAGAATGTTAGTGTATATTAAAGCCTGTGTATCTTGTGTGTACACAAGAAAATAATGTAAAAAATGTGCCAATATATCGTCAAAGTATTCCAAAATTATTTTGCTTGAGGTACTCAATTTTTATTTTCATAAATTGTTAAATTGACGAATTCTAGAGCTCCAAGCTGGTGTGACATGATATTGAGCAATATTGAAGTATGTAAAGTTGACATAATTAACAAATGTTATGGTGGGGTATAGGTGATGGAAAACCCTTACACTTAAAATTAAAGGGATATCAGAAGTAATATTATACGCTAATCTACACCCACTAGATAAGCCAGAAGGCTTGTTTTTCCCTCAGAAATCCTGGGGTGCTGCCACAACCACGGGATTCTGGGTATGTGTATGCAAATAAGGTTAACAATGATCACCTTTCACCTCTATATCCACTTTATACATCGATCCCTTGAGAGCAAATCTCTATTGTACTACAGCCTTCAGACAAAGCTTGTGAAAGAGGTGCAGTAGCCAGATCCACATTACATTATTCAGACCCCTTTGTAATAACAGATCTAATATGGGCCAATATTCTAAGGCGAAATTGTTAGGACAGTGTATAAACGTATGGTATCTGCACTGCTGGAAAAATATAGAAATTAAAAATGAAAGGAAAGTGAACACATCACTTACCCATGCTGTGGGCCAAAATAGAGAATGTTTTCCATCCTAGAGCTGTGAAAACACAACATTATACACTAGTTAATATCAAGTAGTCATACGTAATTGTTCATGTGCCAGAAGAGCTGATATACAAGGTGCCGTGTAAACAGGAGAGGACATTGTGGCAACACAATAGATAAGGATGCAATCCAATACAATCTTGTTTCAATTAGATGATGTACATGCATGTCAATGTTAAATGTAAACTGAAAAGGTTTATACCATGGAAGATGTTGGTGGTCTGCATACTCATGTTAAATAATCTAGTACATTTCTTTATTCATATTCATATGTATTCTTCAATACCTTGTCACTGCCTACTATGTGATTATTGTAGTAAATGTACTTTTCTCAGCTTACCTAAACTAGAAACATTATTGATTCCCTTGACAATCAAATTATATGCTTCTTTTAGTATGAAATGCTAAATATTATAAGTAGCCACTGGTTAGAGGGACAGTTTAGTGCCCCTGGCATCCCTGCTTTAAAATGATCAAGGGATTTGATCTAGCACCGTTAAGCGATCCCTCAGCCATGTAATAGACACAGGGGACACTTGTCAGTGCAAATTAGGGCTTAAAAAATGGTGCAGCAAAAAACATCTAAAAAGCAGTAAATGGGAAAAAAAAGTGGAGCAGGACAAAAAAATAATAAAAAATGGGCAGCTGTGTGGTACAGCTTGAAGCAGTTACCAAGGCAGACTGCAGGTTCTCCAGGGCAATCTGGTGGTAGAATGGGGTGTCCTTTCTTTGCCCCCCCCTGCTGTAGCATACCCTACATCTTTTTGGGGGATTCTGCTTCTTCTCTGTAGGAGGAATTTTAAAAATAAAATGGGTAACCCCAATTCTGCTAGACTCCATCACCGCCCGGGGACCATGTCCGAAATTACTCGGAGCTGAAATTGCAAAAAAGACATTCCGGGATTTGCTTTTTCGTGCAACAAAAAAGCATTGTAGGTTGCAATTTGCATCAGATAAATTGCAACCTTCTTGTACTAGGCCTGTGTCTTCCTCAAAATGAGGTAGGGCTGTAGGAGTTGATCTGACAGATCAACTCCACCCATGTTCTTGTTATAGGCCCTGATGCACACTGGCTTTCTTACAACCTCAGCTCTGCCACGGACAGAAACCTCCACAGTTCTCTCATCGTGGATGGTGCTCTTTTCTGTCCTTGAACTTCAATGCCAAAAGCTCCTCTTGACGTAGAGCTGAGGTCTCCCCCTTTCCTAGACGGGTTCGTACCAGACAGGCCCGGACTGGCCATCGGGCACACCGGGCATTTGCCACATCGAGGGCCACATCGATGTAGGGGCTGATGGAGCTGCAGCTCCAGGCCCCTACCTTAAAATAGGCCCAGTCAGGACCGGACTGACTGGACCTATGCGGCCTCTACGGCTGTCCTTAATTCAGGGCAAAAGAGGCACCTGCCCCTTAAGCCTGCAACATCTGCGATCGGGCCCGCCGCTCTAGTAGCGGGCCCGCTACTTCCCTGGGAGATGTGCGCGAGCAGCGTCTCTTCTACCGCCAGGGGGACGCAGGAATACAACGGAGTCACGTTACGTACGTCACATGACCCTGCTGCGCATCTGCATTCCCTGTGCGGTAGAAGTCTGCGAGTGGCGCGTACATCATCAGTTCAGGTAAGGGAGGCTGTATGAAGCAGTATGTGAGAGCGAGTGAGTAAGTGAGTGAATTAATGAGTATCTGTGAAGGAGTGAGTGAATGATTGTTTGTGAGCTGACATGAAGAGATGTTTACTCACATTCATTTTTATTTGTAACAAAAAGGAAATTGCTTCAACCATGTTTAAAAATACTGCATCATGCAAGCACTAATATTTGTGCTTAAGAATGAAAGGTGCTTTAAAATACATGGTCTGATGGTGAAAGCAACAAAATATTTGCAAACCTAAACATTTGAATTTTGTAGTAAGACCAATTTGCACCACATCAAGTTGTCACGAGATGTGGAAGTCATTGTTTATGAACTTGGTGATGTTTCTAAAAGCTCAAAAATTATATCCTTTGAACAAAATGCTGAACATAACATGATGGAATGATCTAGTGTTCCAAAAATAAATTATGAGCCAAAAAAGCATCTTATGAATTTACTGAATTTTAATATTGTTAAAAAAAATGTGGAACAAGGACTATAGTGTAGAGAAGAAATAACTTACAGTCCATTAGAAGCTCAAACAGGTAGTAAGAACTTCAAATCAACACAGGTGGCTAAATCATTTAGGGTTTTAATCTGAATGAGGGAATTAATGGGTATCAATTTATGAATGAATATCTGAATGAGTGAATGATTATGTGTGAATTAGTAAATAAATATTTGTGAACGAATGAATGTGTCAGAAACAGGGACGGAGCGTAGCGCAGATTTGGTAAGCGAGGTGTTTTAATGTGCAACCAATAATAAAACATACAGTCCCAACGAAAGACGGCAGTGTAGTTAATTAAACAGTGCCAAGGACAAAGGCAGTCAGTGTAGATTCATAAACGAAATCACAGTTCCAGTACAAAGGGCAAAGGCAAGTAGCGTAGTCAAAAGCAGTTCCAAGGTCAAAGGCAGGCAGCATAGGTTCATAAACGAGGTCACAGTTCCAGTATAAGGGGCAAAGGCAAATAGCGTAGTCAAAAGCAGTTCCAAGGTCACAGGCAGGTGGTGTAGGTTCAGAAACGAGGTATCAGAGCAGAGGTCAAAGTCCAGGAAATCAGGCAAATACTCACAGCGCATCCAGAAGCAAAAACAACAACCAGATACTGGGCTGGAGGTGAGGTTGATCTTTTAAAGCCTGATGATGAGGCCAGGTGAGAGAGGCGGGGTTCAGTCCAGAACAGAACTAGGTGATGACATAGTGAGTTTAAGTCCAGCCGGGCCTCTTAAAGGGGCGGCCACGCCTTGCGGTCTGTGGGACTCTAGGTGATGCCTGACAGAGCCCCCCCACAAGGAGCGAACTCCGGGCGCGAACAATCGGCATGTCATCATCCGACAAAGAATCCAGGTCGGTATTGGAATCCAGATCAGTGTAAGAGTCAGAGTTCCCAGATTCTTGAAGCAATGGAGTGGTTTGCCCATTGCAAAGAGTCATAGAAGCGAGGACTGCAACTCCTGGGATATCTTTAGCATTCGGGGATTTTGCTGTGGCTGGTGGGGGAGCATTTCTGGCTCTCTGTGCTTGTTCAAAGGCCTCAACATCTTCCCTCCGCACTATGGTTCCATCATATGCACGTATGCTGTCAGGGGACAGGCTTGTGGCGTCAGAGCAGGGAACAGAAGAATTAGTGACCCGCAGGGAAGATGACACCTGTTGATCACGGCATGACTCATCTGGTGTAACTGGTTGGCCAAATGGATGCAAAGACCTGTCGCTGGTAGTATCTGTAGCAAGGTCATGGCGAGCCAGGTCAGTGAGGATGCCTATAGACCGAGTCACGGGTCTCTTAGTTACAGCTGGATGCTGATGGTTGCTACAACAACAGTGATGCTTTTGTGTCCTTCCAAGTGGACTCCCTGCTTTTGTGTCCTTCCAAGTGGACTCCCTGCTTTTGTGTCCTTCCAAGTGGACTCCCTGCTTTTGTGTCCTTCCAAGTGGACTCCCTGCTTTTGTGTCCTTCCAAGTGGACTCCCTGCTATTGTGTCCTTCCAAGTGGACTCCCTGCTATTGTGTCCTTCCAAGTGGACTCCCTGCTATTGTGTCCTTCCAAGCGGACTCCCTGCTATTGTGTCCTTCCAAGTGGACTCCCTGCTATTGTGTCCTTCCAAGCGGGCTGTGTGCCTTTCGTACCCTTCCAAGTTGGCTGTGTGCCTTTTGTGCTCTTCCAAGCGGGCTCCCTGCCAAAAGACTTATTACCTGTATTTTATTTTGCTTTACGTCCGGTTACTTGCTTAGACTATATTACCCTTATTTGCTGGTTCTGTTATATACATAAAATACACTGCATTACCTGGATTTCTGTTGGTGGTGTCTTTGTTTGCATAATCATGCACCCTGGGTTACAGACTGAACCCCAAGTATCCCCTGCGCATGGGCTCCTACCCGACCTGATCACCCGAGTCCTGACAGAATGAATGTGTGTGTGTGATAGCATGGATGTGTAAGGGAGGGGGGCAAAGATGCCACAGGCAGGCTGTTTTGGTGGCAAAGATGCCACAGGCAAGCTGTTTTGGGTGCAAAGATGCCACAGGCAAGCTGTTTTGGGGCATCGACCATCACATAAATCAATACCAAAGTGAAACCTTCTGTGGAAACGCTCCAGATGCGGGTGTCAGTGTGGCAGAGCCTGTCCTGTGTGTGTTTGGGTGTCGGTGTGGCAGAGCCTGTCCTGGTGTGTGTGTGGGTTGTCAGTGTAGCAGAGCCTGTGAGTGTGTGTGTCTGGGTGTTGGTGTGACAGAGCCTGTCGTGTGTGTGTTTGGATGTCGGTGTTGAAGAACATGTTCTGGTGTGTGTGTGTATGGGTGTTGGTGTGACAGAGCCTGTCCTGGTGTGTGTGTCTGGGTGTCGGTGTGGAAAAGCCTGTCCTGGTGTGTGTGTTTGGTTATCTGTTTCCTGGCACTTAATTTACAGTAGGAACTATTTCATTTTTACTTATCCAGAGATAAAATGCCCTCCTGAATTTGTAGTGACTTCAGGGGACAAAACATTCAAGGCCCTGAAATCATTTAGTGGAAAAGATAAGGGATTGTGTTATTTACTCTATAATATTTATTTCAAGGATTAGTCACACTAAATTGTGGCTTCAGGCTTCCCATGTTGAATGACCAAGTATTATGTATGTATATATATATTTATAATGTGTTTTTTCAGTAATATGATTTAATGGTGGAAATTATTAATGCCCCCCTAGTTTTGACTGTGGTATTTTATGTGCCCCCCCCAATATATTGTTTCTAGAGTCACAACTGCGCATATTGCAGTCCTGGGAGGCTGGTCATGGTGCTGCATACTTACCTGACATTATATTGCTCGGCCTAGAGGATTGGCTGAGCGCAATGTGGCAGGCTCAATTGGGCTGGTCTGAAGTTTCTCCCTGCTATGCTGTAACTCACAGCACTGTAGGGAGGAAACTTCAGATCAGGCCAACTGAGCCTGCCACATATGCGATCGCGCTGCGATCACATCCATGATTGCGGCGCTCAGTTGCACTCAGTTGGGCCAGCCAAACTGTAGACTTGGTCTGCATAAACAAACAAAAATGATTTATCTCAGAAATGGCAGAGAATTGAGCAGTGAGACTGCCGGGACATGATCTATACACGGCCTCATCAACTTAAAGTTGTTTTGGTGCTTAGAGTACCCTTTTAAGTAAACGAGGCTTAGTTTCTAAGTGAAAGTTAGATTTTTTTTTACAACGTTTCTACCTCTTTCTAAGTACCAACTAAATGGTCAAAGATTAGTTACTGTTTTGAATCTTTTATTAAATATATAGCACTTTATAAATTGCAGGATGTTATGATTCATTTATTATATATTTATGTAATGCTAATTGATTACAGTGACAAAAGCATGCTGAAATATAACTAATAGACAACAAGAAATTGTATATTAAATTTGTCAGAATTTGGTTTAACAAAAAAAATAAATTAAAAAAATGGGCTGCTCAGTCTTAAATGCCCGGGCCTATTTTTTGTTTCAGTCCGGGCCTGGTACCAGATGTTGCGGGAAACCCAAGCAGTTCTTTCTAATAGTACCGCAAGCTACTGTATCGAAACAATACAGCAGCTTGAACAAAGGGACGCTTGTATAAAAGTTGTCAACATACAAGTGGTAGCCTTTGTTCATAAGTGGGAATATTAGGTCCCATACAATCTTGGCACTGGTGCCAAGAAATTCTGGCACGTCTATGGGGGTCTATGACTGCTTTGAAAAATAGGAGTCAGGGCTAGCAGCACGGCACTGCTGGGCATAGATGTTGGATTGGGAGACAATGTCTCCCAAGACATCTTCTCCCAAAAAAATCTGCACAAACTGCAATAGGGTAAATCCTGTAACATCAATACTGATGCCAGGAATTGCAGTAAAAGGAGGGATAGCTGGTGTATACCTATTAGGCACTACCCACTCCTCGGGTGCAATGCCACCACTTGTGTCAGCGGACCTAGCAGCCACAGATACATAACTAGATGCATCTGTGAACCGACCAAAGTCAAAATCTGACGCTGTGTCAGTGGCCTCAGAATCTGAGGCCAAAAATGCATACGCTTCCTCAGCAGTATACATGCGCTGCATCATAAAATAATTAACCCCTAGCCGGGAAAGAACCCCCCCCCAAAAAAAAAAACAGTAAGATAAAAGGTGCTGCTGCTATGGGATCAATGCCTAAGTACTGATCTACAGCAAAGGAGGGGTTAATGGTACCTAAAAATAATATGAAATAATATAAAAGTATAAAAAAAATATGGATAAAAATAAAAGTGCACAAACAGCAAAAAAGTGCAATATCACTGCCTATGCAGTGATCAACGGTAAGGAAGGGGTTAAAATAAAGAGGGGCTCTTATTAGAACCTTTGTGGATTTATAATATTTTATAAAAAAAAAGTATACCTTTTTTAACACGATCTGTCTCTCTCCCTCACTAAAAGCAAGTGATGGAGGGAGGCAGATCTTTACCGGTCAAAGACAAATGTTTGTAAACATTGCCTTTGACTGAGCTAATCAAGATCACTCTCCTGAGTGATCTTTAGGCTTGGGGTGTCAATCACTGGATGCTGATGGCATCCAGCAACACCCCCTAGTGATGAAAGCGATTTGAAATCGCTTCTGAGGCCATTGCCAGGAGAATGGCAGCGCCATCTTGGACGGTAAAGTTAACCATGGCGGTGCCCTGCCGCTAAAAGCTTTGTTTAATAAACGATCAGAGGTCGTTTTTTCCACTTAGTTGGTGTTCTTGAAATGCCTCGATATCGAGGCATTTCAAGAACACCAACTGAGTGGAGGAAGCGATTGCTGATCGCTTCCTAAACGCTTTTACCGGCAGCATGGCAGTCTTTTTTTTTTTTACTAATTAAAAAACGCTCCGGGGACCGATCTAACTGCTCCCTGAGGTTTTTTTTCTGTGTTGCTGAATGTCTCTATGTCGAGGCATTACAGCAACACAATCTACGCGAAGAAACCAATCTTTGATTGCTTTCTGAGCCGATTTAACCCCTTGACGGTTCAGGACCGTCAAAGGTCATTCTCCGACCATTTTTGCTGAACCGGCAAAGGTCGTGAAGGGGTTAATTAATTTTTTTAAGTTGATAAGTTTGTATATTTAGTTTGCAGTTTGAGACTTCTGTGATTTCTTGCATTAAGCTTCCTATAGATGTTATTGGATCTGTTAACGTTATTATAATATGTAAAAATATAGTAATCACAGAGCTTAACTCAGTATGGAGCAGCAACAAATACCCTAAGTTACCAGAAAATACAATATAGTGAAAAAAAAACTAAATAAAACATTATAGTCCCCACCAAATGGTGTAGAAAATATATATATAAGAGGAATACAACCTTTCACAAATACAGGTCTTCTGCAATGCACCTTTTTTCAAAATTTTAAATCTGGGAATAACATAAAAAATACCGTATTTGCTTGATTATAGGTTTTTTCAGAGCAAATGCTCGTCTTATATTCGAGGTCGTCTTCTAATCAGACCTGGATCTTCCTCTCTGGCAGCCGGTGGAGGTCTGTGCAATGCCCCCAGACAACCTCTGCTGCTGCCGACACTTCCTCTGGGCAGAGTGACATATAGGGGGTATAAGGCATTTCTGGCATATAATATTTACTAGTAAAACTTTTTTCTTAGTAGTCTTTAGTCTTATATTCTGGCTTTCTTTTTTTCCTAAATTAATATTCAATATTGTAATCAGGGTAGTCTTATAACCGAGCAAATACGGTACATAAAGAAAAAACAATAGTGGGGTATGTAAAGTAACCCCAACTACACAATATTGCACTCACAGAAAATTGCTTGTGGCATGAGATGGAGTGCATAAGCTTGAGTGTGTATGAATGTGTATATATAAAAGGTGTGAGAGGAAGCATATGTGTTAGTGAGTGTATGCGTAAGCATGTGTATGTTTGTTAGCATGTGTAAATTTGTGTAAGTGTGTTTACATGTGTGCCAGAGAAGGGGGGGCACAGACAAGCTATATGCAAAGATGGCACAGGCAGTTTCTTTGGGTTTAGGATGGCACCAATTAGCTGCTTTGGGCAAAGGATGCACTTACAAGTTGTTTGGGGACAAAGGTGGCACTGTGGGGCTATTATTTGGTAAAGTTGGGGGCCCCAGGAATAATTTTCACCTGCGGTTTATATTTACACCCCAGTACAGACTAATGTATAAATTATTATTTATTGTTTTATATAGTGCCATCATATTCTGTAGCATTGTACAATGGGTAGACAGGACATAAGTAGTATACAACAAATTGACTTACAGAACAACAGGTGAAGAGGGGCCTGCTTAAACAAGCTTACAATCTAGAGGGCGTTACGATGTATTATACAATAGGTAAAAGTGACATCTGAAAGGGACAGACCAAGACATTTTGGACAATGCTATGAGGACTTTTTCTATTCCAGCATGACTTTACCCTAGTGTACAAAGCAAAGTCAATAAAGACATGGCTGGAAGGGTTTGGTTTAGAAGAACTTGACTAACTCGCACAGAACCCTGACCTCAACCCCACTAAACACCTTTGGGATGAACTGGATCAGAAATTGTCAGGCCTTCTCTTCCAACATCAGTGTCTGACCTCACACATGCCCTACTGGATGAATGGGAAAAATCTTGTGGAAACACTTCCCAGAACAGTAGAAGCTGTAATAGCTGCAAGGGGGGCAACTACATATTAATGTCTATGTATTTAGAATGCAATACCATAAAAGCCCCTGTTGGTGTAAAGGCCAGGTGTCCCAATACATATGCCCATATTGTGTGTGTAAGGGTTAACAACATCACACAAAGTGTGAGGATGATGTGTCTAGAGCAGGGTAGGTAGCAGGTAGTTCTTTAGTAATTATTGTTGCACTAATGATGCGCAATAAGCCATATTTGCTATCTGTTACTTTCATTTACAGTACATTTTACATTACATAATTTGTATTATAATCATACCTGGGAACTTGTGGGCTACCGCTTCATGGAGCCTACCCTTGCAGGACACGGCCAGGACTGCCCACTGATGCCAGTCGGTGTTCCCGCTGACATCTCAGGAACACCCCCAATTAAAGGTGAAATGGGCTGGGAGTGGGGTGTGTCAAGACCCTGCTCCTGTAACCCGAAGGATTTGGGTGATGACCCAGAGAAGCAGCCCAGGTTCCCAGGTATAATTTTAATGTTCAGTGCTTGTGCACATTTAATACACTGGCTAAAGACACAAACAAGTAAGTTCACCTTCCACTCACCTGTCACTACCCTGTGAATATCAGTCACGTAGTCTAGATGTTGGTATCGCATTCCCTGTGGAATATGGGAAGACATTCCATGTCCAGAGAAATCCAGTGCCACATAGTGATAATCTAGAAAAAAAGGACAATCTCTAAACTAGAGAATAGAAAGGACACAAATATTCAGAGGAAAAATCCAACCTGGCATTATGACGGAAAGGTTTCTACTTCACAAGCCAGTGCTATATTGCCTTCCCCATTGATAGATACTAGCAAACAAGAGGTTGTCTTTCTTATTCGTTTAAGTCTTTTTTTAATTTCTTCAATTAACATTTTGTAATTACACTGAACAAATCCATCAAGTCTGTGTTATTTAATTTTACAAGTGAGTGAATTATAGATTGTATCTTCCTTATGATGCACAACATTGCAGGCCATAATATTATGTCCCTTAGAAGTCCATGTACCTCAAGGGCCGCCCTTGTAACCAGCCCACCGAACTGAAGTACATCAGGTGGCCTGATCACCCTGGATGCACAATTTATTATCCATAGGTCCTCCCCCTGAGCATTTGATACTTTGTCAGGACATCAGAAGACAGGACAGCCTTCCAATCCGTTATGAAGGAAAGGCAAGTCTGTGTCCCCCTCACAAGTCACTCAAGCTGGAGTTATGAAACCAAGGGACCGATGCTCATATGTCAATGTACTGTTATATTGGAGACAACTGACTAGACCATAGCAAGTGATTGCCCTAGTACGGTATATACTGGGGCCTAGGTATCATTATTCCAGGGAAACTCGCAGAATGCGAGGATGGGTCACGGCAGAAGGGTTGGTGCGTATTTGGTGCAATAACAAATTTCAGTCGGGAAAGTCTGATTTTCAAAGCTGGAAACTAGTTTCAAACGTATAAAATATTTTGGGAATGGATATTTCGAAGGGCCAAACTATTCAAACAGAATCTGGGTGTTATACTTAAGGCACTGCTATTCATACTTTGTATCTTTCCGCTATCAAGCAGATCGTTTGGGGAACGCAAGGTGGACTACAGTGTGCATTCAGCCTCCTCAGCCTGTCTACATGAAACAATATCATATTTGTGGTGACACAAGAAAATTACTGAAACTATGTAAGGACTTTTACAGGCAGGGGTGTTTCGTCATGCCACAAGCCCGTGCAACATCCTTGTATGGTCAGTGAAAAAGCCAGACGGAAGCTGAACTACAGATGATCTAATTAAGTGGCATCTTCACCTCCAGCAGCAGTGCACTACATGATCTCACTGGCAGAGACAACTGCACAGTCTGCATGACATTGGTGTGCTGTCGTAGACTTAGTGAATGTGTTTTTCTCTATTCCCATACCAGCAGAATCACAAGATGAATTTGCATTTACCTGGGATGGACAACGATAGACTCTAACAGTACTCAAACATGTTTAGTTGCATTCTTCTACCTAATACCATGAACTCACTTCTGTGTGTATTGCGACAATACCATCCATAACAAGTCAGGTGTATCATTATATTGATGACATTGTGCTTTTAGGAGACACCTCTGAACAAGTTAGAAAGGATTTACAAGCATTTATCAAAAATGAAGTTGAGAGTGGGCCATCAATAAAAACTAAATACAAGGGCCTACAAACAAGGCACATTTGTTTGTGGTATGCCATGATCCTCTGAAAACCATACCTCAACCTGTATTGGATACCACATCTAACAGAAATCTAAGATGATACCTTCAGAATCATCAGCAAAGAGTTACAAATGCTAAAGAACAAGAGGCACAACAAGCACCATACGTCCTGGACTATTTAACTGCTAGTCAAGCGGGTCTTTGCACCTATGGTCATGGTGTAATTGTATCAACCAAGCTGACATCTCGGACACTATTGAACTAGATATGGAATACATAAAGCAATTGAAGGGGTTTGCCATAATTCTATAGCCAAGCATAGGAGGATGACTGGATAGTTTCAATCTCAACTGGCTCTGCTACTGTGCTATGTTTGTTTTAAGCTTTTGATGTGTATCCTCATCCGGTGTTGCCACAACAAAACTTCAGATCAGTAGCGTACCTAGCGGGGGGCGGGGGGCGGTCCGCACCGGGTGCCGCTCATCAGGGGGGTGCCAACTTGCCGGCACCTACACCCCTCCAGAGACGGACAGCAATGTCCGCCGCTGGAGGAGAAGGCTGGCAAGGGAGCGGTATCGGAGCCGGAGGTCTGTTAAAGACCTCCGATACCGCTCCCTCGCGATCTGCGCGGCAACTGCTGCTGTGCGCCGGGGTTTGTTGTCAGATCCCGGCGCACAACACTGAAGCCGCGCCCACCGCCGTCCGTGCCCTCTGAACCAGGAAGAAGACAGAAGAAGAGGAGCGAAGAGAAAGAAAAGGAGCTGACTGTTGTAAGAAGAAAAGAGGAAAGGTAGGAAATCATTCAGTTAGAGTGACAATGAGAGTATGGATGGGTATGTGTGGATTGGTATTTGTGGAATCTGTGGATTGGTATGTGTGGATTGGTATGTGTGGAATCTGTGGATTGGTATGTGTGGATTGGTATGTGTGGAATCTGTGGATTGGTAAATGTGGATTGGTATGTGTTGAATCTGTGGATTGGTATGTGTGGATTGGTAAATGTGAAATCTGTGGATAAGTAAATGTGGATTGGTATGTGTGGAATCTGTGGATTGGTATGTGTGGATTGGTAAGTGTGAAATCTGTGGATTGGTAAATGTGGATTGGTATGTGTGGAATCTGTGGATTGGTAAGTGTGGATTGGTATGTGTGGAATCTGTGGATTGGTATGTGTGGATTGGTAAATGTGAAATCTGTGGATTGGTAAATGTGGATTGGTATGTGTGGAATCTGTGGATTGGTATGTGTGGATTGGTATGTGTGGAATCTGTGGATTGGTAAGTGTGGATTGGTATGTGTGGAATCTGTGGATTGGTAAGTGTGGATTGGTAAGTGTGGATTGGTAAGTGTGGAATCTGTGGATTGGTATGTGTGGAATCTGTGGATTGGTATGTGTGGAATCTGTGGATTGGTATGTGTGGAATCTGTGGATTGGTAAGTGTGGATTGGCAAGTGTGAATTGGTATGTGTGGAATCTGTGGATTGGTATGTGTGGAATCTGTGGATTGGTATGTGTGGATTGGTATGTGTGGCATCTGGAATGGTGAGTGTGGATTGGTAAATGTGTGAGAGTGATGGGTGTTATGCTGTACCATTTCCAATGTCTTTTTCATTATATAATTATGCTCTAAAGTACATCATAACTCCCATCACTCTCACACATTTACCAATCCACACTTACCATGCTGTTCCATACAGTGGCAGAGCTGGGAGACAGAGGCCTTGCACCCCCACCCCAGGACTCCTGAAAGGTAAGTGAACTTCAAAGAGGGGAGAGCGTAGATAGTTGGGGGGGGTAGATTGGGAGAAGGGAGTAAGACGGGGGGGATAGGGGGTAGATAGGGAGAAGGGAGTAAGAAGGGCTAGATAGGGCAGAAGGGGGTGAGAATGGGTAGATAGGGAGAAAGGAGGGTAGCAAGAATATTGAAATAAAGAGTCAGAATGAGAGAGCGAAAATGAATGGATTAATGTGTGGATGAATTGTGTGAATGAGTGAGAGAATTAATGAATTTGTGTGAAAGAATAAATTATTGTGTGAATGAAAGTGAATTAGTGAGTGACTGTAAAAGTGTTTGTGTTGATCATAGGTGTATAGTTGATTTGTCAAAAAGGCAAAGATGGTATAAGCAGGGTGTTTATGGGACAAAGATGACACAGGTAGCGTGTTTATGGCGTACACTCGGCTGTTTGGGAACAATGCTGACTCATGCTGGGCTGTTTGGGGGCAAATATGGCACGTCCTATGTGTGTGTAATTTGGGTGCTGGTGAGTGTGCCTTGACGTGGCGGGTGAGCTTAATTATGCTTTGGCCAATTCATATAACCAAAACCTCTTATTTATATTATGTTTATACATTTGTTGCCAATTTATTAGGGTAAGAAGCGCAGACAGTTTTTGTTTCTTGTATACATTGTACAGCCAATACACTGTTTCTTGCAGCATGCTTACACCTGTTTGGTAGGCCTCGTATTACACATTTGTATTATTTGAGCCTGTGACTAGCTTAGCGCACCGACATTTTTTCTTTTCCATATATATATATATATATAAAGCTTGCAAAGTTTAAAAACAAAGTTTTTAATCTGAAGCTCTCCTGGAGCAATTGATTGCATACTCGTATCCAGCCATTCTGTATACTCGACTGTAGGTGTTAGCTGATGCTTTTATTATTATTATTATCTTTGCATATCTTTTGACTAGTAAATCACATCTAATTGCATACAAATGAGTCTGGTATTTTGGGTTCTGAACTATTCTGATGTCAGGTATTTTCCAGTCGTACAGTATATAACCTCTTATTTAACATCATTTTCTGTGCATATAAAATGGAAAAAAAGAAAAGCAATCTAAAATAAAGTGCACAGTGGTACTGGCGTTGTCCAGACACTCAAGGAGAAACAAACTGCCTGACATATTTGTGCTCAGTGACGCACTTTCTTCAATTCTCAAGTCAACCTGGGGTCATAATAGTTGTTAACCCCCCCCACACACACACACCCAATGTAAATTAGAGTGTTACAATTGTTTAGGGTAGAATTTTGTTTGTTTATACTCTGTGGCATGGGCCTTGTCTGATCGCTCCACAGAGAGTGTCAACGTGCACCATATTGCTGGCAACAAGTTTACAAGAGGCGATCAACGATGTTGCTGAAATGTAGTATAATGTATATAGTTTTAAAACATATATGGTTTGATGGGGCTAAACTGAACTGACAGGCTTCAAAGATGTCTCAAACAGGAAACTAAGGCAGTATGGCCAGATCTGAAGAAAAAAAAATTCACAAAGCAATACTCTACTTGTATACAAAAAACAAAATACTGTCTGCGCTTCTCACCCTAATAAAGTTGGCAACAAATATATAAACATAATATAAATGAGAGGTTTTGGTTATATGAATTGGCCAAAGCATAATTAAGCTCACCCGCCACGTCAAGGCACACTCTCAATAGGGTGAGATCCTACTCTCACCTCCTACATAGTGGGCACACAAAGCAGTTTATACTGCTACCAAAGCAGTTTATACTGCTACCAAAACCTTTAAGGTTTTGGTAGCAGTATAAACTGCTTTGTGTGCCCACTATGTAGGAGGTGAGAGTAGGATCTCACCCTATTGAGAGTGTGCCTTGACGTGGCGGGTGAGCTTAATTATGCTTTGGCCAATTCATATAACCAAAACCTCTCATTTATATTATGTTTATATATTTGTTGCCAACTTTATTAGGGTGAGAAGCGCAGACAGTATTTTGTTTTTTTGTATACATTGTACAGCCAACACACTGTATTTGCAGCATGCTCACACTGTTTGGTAGGCCTCATATTATACATTTGTATTTTTTGAGCCTGAGACTAGCTTAGCGCACCGACATTTTTTCAATACTCTACTTGTGTTTATAACTGCAAAATGTATTGTGTATAACTTTCACAAAAAAGCACTGTAGTTTGGGGTAGCCGTATTAGTCCAGCGTATACGAATGCAAACAACAGAATGTTGCAGAATCTTGTAATACCTTTTTTATTGGACTAACAGTATTTAAAATAATAGACGAGCTTTCGGGAGTCCTCCCTTTATCAAGTCAAAAGCATTTCTGACCAAGCAAGTGAAAAACACAGTTTAAAACTGACCAGTACATGTTCTGATACAGGGTTAAAACAGGGGTTAAAACAACAAGGTAGAGAATTTGCAGACAAAAAACTAGGATGGTCGTAAATAGTAAATAGCGGCATATACTGCACAGATAAGGCAAGGGGGGGAGCAGGGGTGAGCATGTAGGAGAGAGAGAAGAGAAAGAAGAAAAAAAAAAAAAAAAGCACAGGTTATAGGAAGTTTTGATAGTGTGCTAAGAAGCTCAAATCCACATTAAGTCCTCTGTTTTTACAATCATAAAAATGTATCATTTTGGCTTCAAATGTCTTTCTTTCTTGCGTGTTTTTGAAATGACCTCTCAGTGTTTTGATTTTAAGGTCATGTATGGAGTGACCGGTTTGGGTAAAGTGGTGCCCAACTGGGGTGCAAAAGTTTTCTTCATCATGATGGTTGATGGAGTATCTGTGCAGATTCATCCTTTTATTGAGTTGCTGGCAGGTTTCACCGATGTAACACCCTATTGTACATTTGGTGCATTAAATCATGTATACAACATTCTGTGAAGTGCATGAGTATGATCCTTTAATGTTGTATGTCTTGTTGTTGTGGGTGGCTGTGTTGCTGGTACAGATGTGTTGGCAAAGTTTGCATCTGGCTTTGTTGCATGGTTTGCTTCCATTATCTGTGTGTGTTGTTTCAGTATGTAGTTTGCTACTCACCAGCTTTTTTTTGAGATTAGCTGGTTGTCTGAAGGCCAAGATGGGGGGTTAAGGGAAAATTTCTTTTAAAAAAAAAAGCAAAAATACATAAAAATATTGGGTATTTCTAAACTCAGGACAACCGTCAGGCAGGACTAGCGTCAAAGACAGCAAGAAACATAGCTATTTGGGAACCTTGGCAGCACTGTAGTATATAGAAGCATAGCAATACAGCGCTTTACCGCCATGACAGAGGGCAGCACTGAGGCTTACTCCAATTTTTATTTATTTATTTGGGAGCCAGAGGTGCGTGCTCCTCTCTGTGCATTCTGTGCTTGTAAGGCAGCAGAAGCCTGATAAACTACTTCTGGGGGGATATGCCAGACTAAATCCCCCCCCCCCCCGCGCGGGAGGGCCGGATCTTCAGGAACGTGTTTGGTAGCGAGGGCTTCGGTGCATACCACCGTTCAGTAGCGTCGGCAGGGGGCCCCCTACATCATGCTGTGCCCCCCCGTGTGCCCCCCCAATTGAAACGGCGTCTTTTTTTTGTAATAGACGTGGAGGAGAGAGAGAGAGGCGCCGAGCGGTCGCTGAGGAATAAATTCTCAGCAATCGTTCAGCGCCTCTCACTCTTCTCCGCGAGACCTCTGCCTTGGTCGCAGTGCTGGCATTTCAAGCCGAGCGCCGGTATATGATGTCATATCCGGCGCTCAGCAATGAAGCCGCGCACACTGCGGCAGAACCATGGAGACAGAGACCTCGCGATCCCAATGCTGGACTTCTACAAGCCCAAGGTAAGTGAACTTCAAAGGGGGGAGAGGGTAGAAAGTTAGGAGGGGGTTAGAGAGTGAGAAGAGGTAAATAGGGAGTGAGAAGAGGTAGATAGGGAGGGAGAGGGGATAGATAGGATAGTGTCACTCGCTCCCGTGGATCCGCTGTCCCCCTGCGTCCGTCCGTCCGGCTCCCGGCTCCCCGCTACACTTACCTCGTGGCGAGGTCAGGAGGAAGCGTCGGCCGGGTGCTTGGCATTGCGGTCGTGCTCCCCCTGCTGGACACGCGCGTAACTGCAGCTAGGTTTAGCCGCAGCTGCCGCGTTTTGGCAGGTAGGGGGCGCGTGTGACGTCAGCGTTGGGGGCGTGGTGTCTACCGGCGCCAAATTTAAAAATCTGGAAGCCCTGTTACCGGTTCCTTGGTGTGGTCTTTTGCTGGTTACCGTTCTTGTGCGTTCTATGAGTTATCTGACCCTTTGGCTTGTCCTGACTACCCTCTGCTCTACGATTTGGCTGTGTTTGTTCCTCTACGTGTATGACCTGGATCGTCTGACTACCCGCTTTGGATCTGACCCACTTTCTGGCTGACTACCCGTCCTGTGTATGACCTGGATCATCTGACTACCCGCTTTGGATCTGACTCACCTTCTGGCTGACTACCCGTCCCGTGTATGACCCCTGGCTCGTCTGACTCTGTGTTTGTTTTGCTCTCCTCCTACACTATTTTGGTGGAGATCTCTCCAGCTGTACCCAGAGACTATCTACCTCTCCATATCTACCTACTCCGGGGCCTCCTCACTGTTGGGATCATCGAATACCTGGGGGTTGCGTCTCTGCGCACTCCTCCAGGAGAAGAACTTCCGCGATGAGTGCTCTGGCTTGTGGTAGACGTGACAGATAGATTGGGAGGGAGAGGGGATAGATAGGATAGATTGGGGGGGAGAGGGGATAGATAGGATAGATTGGGAGGGAGAGGGGGATAGATAGGATAGATTGGGAGGGAGAGGGGGATAGATAGGATTGATTGGGAGGGAGAGGGGATAGATAGGATTGATTGGGAGGGAGAGGGGATAGGATTGATTGGGAGGGAGAGAGGGTAGATAGGATAGATTGGGAGGGGAAGGGGTAGATAGGATAGATTGGGAGGGAGAGGGGATAGATGGGATAGATTGGGAGGGAGAGGGGATAGATTGGGAGGGAGAGGGGATAGATTGTGAGGGAGAGGGGATAGATGGTATAGATTGGGAGGGAGAGGGGGTAGATGGGATAGATTGGGAGGGAGAGGGGGTAGATGGGATAGATTGGGAGGGGGAGGGGTAGATGGGATAGATTGGGAGGGAAATGGTGTAGATTGGGAGGGAGAGGGGATAGATGGGATAGATTGGGAGGGAGAGGGGATAGATGGGATAGATTGGGAGGGAGAGGGGATAGATTGGGAGGGAGAGGGGATAGATTGGGAGGGAGAGGGGATAGATGGGATGGATTGGGAGAGAGAGGGGGTAGATAGGATAGATTGGGAGGGAGAGGGGGTAGATGGGAGAGGGGGTAGATTGGGAGGGAGAGGGGATAGATGGGATAGATTGGGAGGGAGAGGGGATAGATGGGATAGATTGGGAGGGAGAGGGGGTAGATAGGATAGATTGGGAGGGAGCGGGGGTAGATGGGAGAGGGGGTAGATAGGGTAGGGACGGAGAGGGGTTAGATAGGGTAGGAGAGGGGATAGATAGGGAGAAAGGAGGGTGGCAAGAATATTGAAATAAAGAGTCAGAATGAGAGAGAGAATGAATGGATTAATGTGTGGATGCATTAACGAATATGTGTAAATAATTTGTGTGAAAGAATAAATGATTGTGTGAATTAGTGAGTGACTGTAAAAGTGTTTGTGAATCATAGGTGTATTATTGATTTGTCAAAAAAGCAAAGATGGTATAAGCAGGGTGTTTAGGCAATGGGGACAAAGATGGCACAGATAGTGTGTTTATGGGACAAAAATGGCGTACGTTCAGCTGTTTGGGGACAAAGTTGACACAATGTGTAATTTGGGTGCTGGTCAGGTTCTATGTGGGCAATGTGGACACCAGGGCTGGCTTTGGGGTGTGTGACCAGTGATCTATGCCTGTAATTTAGGGGGTTTTACCTATACCTTTCATGCAGAGTTTATATGTAATTTCCAATTGATATATACCTGCAAAGCTGGGTTTTGTGTCATTCTGTTCATCTGTATCGGCTATATTTCCATACATTATTTATGTTTACTTGCAAATATTTGTATGTCTTATTCGGTTGATCAATACCTGGAGTGCTGTTTCCATGTGTTGTTTATTTGATCTATACCTGAACTACAGGGTGTAAGTAAAAAAACGGTATGGTTTAGTGAATGAGGGGACAAAGGGACTCTGGGGATGATTACAGGGGAGAGGACCTCTCAATATCACGGTGCAGGACTGACTCTCATGGTCTTCCCCTGATCTGCAGTCAGTGTGGCAAATATTTTTTTTTTTGGTATGGTAGCGGAGGGAGTGATTGCATGCAAGGGAGCGTTGAGCGGGGCCCAAGGAAATGCTTGGGTAGGGTCCAATTTTTTCACTATAAAATATATTGACAACAGGTTCTAATATTTATATATATATTGGCAGCAGGGGCAAATATTTAGATATGTTTTGGCAGCAGGGGCTAATATTTATTTATATATTGGCAGCAGGGGCTAATATTTATTTATATATTGGCAGCAGGTTCTAATACTAATATATATTAACAGCAGGGGCTAATATTAATATATATAGGAAGCAGGGACTAATACTATATATTATCGGCAGCAGGGGCTAATATATATTGGCAGCAGGAGCTAATATTAACATATATTGGCAGCAGGGGCTAATATTAACCCCTTAATGACAAAGCCCATACATGTACAGGCTCAAAATGCATTTATTCAATGGGTTTAGGGACCGCCCATTGTCCTTAAGGGGTTAATATTTATTGGCAGCAGGGTCTAGTATTTATATTCATATTGGCAGCAGGGTCTAGTATTTATATATATATTGCCTGCAGGGACTAATAATATATATTGGCAGTAGGGGCTAATATTAATATATATTGGCAGCAGGATCAAATATTAATATATATCGGCAGCAGGGTATAATTTTTATGTATATCGGCAGCAGGGTATAATATAAGTATATATCAGCAGCAGGGGCTAATATCAATATATATCCGCAGCAGGGGTTAATATTAATATATATCGGAAGCAGGGTGTAATATTAAAGAATGAAAAATAACTGCCAGTTTAGCTGTTATTTTGAAATCATATTTCAATCACGGTCTTTACTTCAAAGAGATAAGTGCATATTATGTAGTTAAAAATGCACGTCTAACGTGTGTGTGTATATATACCGTTTTATAATTGGCCCCCCTACTTTGGTCCCTGGCCCCCCATGTGCCCCCCCAAATATGAAAGCTGGAGACACCACTGCCACCGTTCAAAAAACTTTGAACGGTAGACAGTGTGTATATATATATATATATATATATATATTACTTTTAACAGGATTATTTAATAATATAATTGAGGATATGTTAGGAGCCTAGCTTCCACACATCCTAACAAATACAAAAAATGTGAAACTGAGAGTCATGGAAGATGGCACTGTATTAGAACTGAGATGGAGGATTGGAAAAAGACAAAGCAGCTGATTGAGGAATTGCAGAGTACAGCTAGGAGCCTGGCAGGGCTGCAGGAAGCAGATGGGTTTAAAGAAAAGAGCTGTGTGGGGAGCAAACACTGAAGAAAGGAGACACATCGACCAGATTGCATGCCCCCCAACTGTACCGATTTAGTCGGGACAGTCCTAATTTTGGGTCTCTGTCCCGCCGTCCTGCCTATCCCTTCCTCTGTCCCTCTTTGCAGGGGCAGAGGAAGGGTGAGGCCAGGGCCGGATTGGCCCACCGGGATACCGGGCGGCTGGCAGACCAACATTCAAAACAGCCGCTGAGCGGCTGCGAGCGGGATGTAAATCCACTTCCGGTCGCCGGCGCCTAATGACGTGGGACGTCCCATGATATGCCTTTTAAGACGTGGGACGCAGTTCTGAGGCATGGCCATTGGGCATTGAACTTTGCGTGCACGGCGGCCGCTTTGAATGTTGGTCTGCCAGCTGCCCGGCCCGCCAGAAATTTCCCAGTGAGCCAGTCCGGCCCTGATTCAGGTTAGCTATAGTCTCCCCTGGGATCTTTGCTTCCAGGGTCCCCTCTACTGGTCATGGCAAGCTTCTTGCACTTTAAGGTCTAGACTGGGCATTTGAGCAGTGTTTTCACGTGACAGTGGTAGTGAAGCAGTAATTTTCTATATTGCTAGTCCTTTGTCAGCATTATCATGTTCCTTGTGGGAAAAACAAGAAAATGCCATGTAGGAACCCAGATGGCTGCTATACTTGTCTCTGAAATTGTACAAATTCTCAGGTATCCATAGCTCTCCACCTGGTTACCTCTAAACTCTTCTGCAAAGGAAGGAATGTAGGCTCACTATTATTTCCACTGTGTCATGTTATAGTGAGCTTTGAAGATTGTAAGCAATTTAAATTATCCACAGCCTCCCCATGCAACAATTGGAATGGCACGGACGAGTCAAAGCCAGTTTTAGTTATGTACGTTGCCACAACTAAAGAATATATCGGAAGCACCCAAACCAATGCCTATGTTCATATGTGCAGCATATCCAGTAGTTTCACTAAAACAAGGGTGCATTACAGTAAAACTATGTGTATTTTTACTTGGTAACATTTTAAATACAATGAATGCCGTCAAAAAAGGTTCCGGATAGATATATATATATATTTTTTAATAAAGCATAACATACAGGGCTATAAATGACAGAATAAACATTAAAATTTTAGAGCTTCTTGATCCATGGAAAAATCAGAATAAAGTCAGATATCTTAATTGGGTTTTTTTGCCTTGTTTTGGATCCCAAGCCGAAAGGATAGGTAGAAGGGTTAAACTTGATGGACATAGGTTAGGACAACACTGCATCCATTATGAAAAAACACCAAAAACTTGTGTAATACAACTGCACTCTACATAGAACACACTTTTAGGAATAATAGTGAAAGGCCACACCTTACCTTTTGGAAGTAAAGGGATGAGTCTGTCAAAGGTGTTGGCATTGTCCAGCCATCCATGCAGACAAAGTACACGTTGTCCTTCACTAGGACCCCATGATTTTGCAGCCAAGTGACCCCAAGGGATTGAAAATCGCAGTTCTGTTGTGAAGCATAAAAACAAATGATAATCATGCTGATAGAGGAGTACTGGCATGAAAGCTATATTAACTATTGTATATATAGCAAAAAAGTAGTACCTCATTAATTGGGATATGCACAGACATTTTTATAGTTACTGGAGTCATTAAACACTTGTCATTACAGACACACACTAACTTAGGGTCGACGCAACCTATAGGAAAGGTATGTGCCAGCCTAGAGTGCACACAACCTGGGGACGCCTCCTCCGCGACGGGCTAGCCCATCCGCTGCTGGAGAAGCAGCGCCAGCAATGGGGGTCTTTAGGTCCCTCCACTAGATCTCAATGTAAAGATGAAGGAAAAAGGAGCAAGACTAAGATAAGAGAGGTGGAGAGAAAGCATGAACGGGAGAGATGTTAGTGAGAGAAATAAGAGGTACTATGGAGGAGAGATAAAGAAAAATGGGAGAGAATATGAGGGGAGAAAGGGTGGACGTAATGAGAAATGTCTCTGGAGAGCGATCACAAGCGCCACTGCAAGAGATTTTGCCTCTCGCAAGATGGCAGCGTCCTTTAAAAAATAAACAAGAACTCTGGGCTGCATTCAACCATGCAAGTCAATGGAGCCCAGCTTTCTAATCACAAAAAATTTTAATTGTTAAATAAGTAAATGTGGTAACGTTTAAAAACAATTATGCAGTGATGTCACCATCAGGTGAACCATCCACTACCAACAAAATGTAAAAAGAAATAAAAAAAAATATTTTTATGGGGAAGTGGTAAAATTAGTGCTGTATCTTCTCAAAAATCCATGAAAAGAGGTAAAATACTAGCATTTCAAATACCCAAGGGGTGTCTAGTTTACAAATGTGTGGTTTGATGGGGCAAATTGAATTGGCCAGGTTCAAAGATACCCCAAATAGAGCACAGGCGCAGACTGACCAGATGTTAAAATGAAGCATAAAAAGTGCACCTTCTAAATGTGGCTTTTTAGCCCTCAAACCCATGCATGTACTATGGGGATGTGACTGAAGACCTATTGTGGTGTTGTTGGACAGTGACATGTACCAAGGTGTAATGTCAGGAGGAGTTGGATCAAAGGGCAGAGCGGACCAGAAGACCCAGGAACGGAAAAAGGAAGCAGTAGCGTAAGTCAACAGGCCGTGTCATACCAGGAGAGCAATTCGAAGCCAAAACTGAGTCAAAACCAGAAGTCCAAACCAAGAGCCAAATCAGCAACCAAAAAGCAGGCTCACAAGCCTGGTCAAAATGGAAAATCACCACAAAACAGCACAGGAGCATATACAATATGTTACACCAACCAAAAGTATCCAAGTAGTGAAAGTCTCAGGCTTAAATAATCGATAGGAACGGAGAACTAGGCATTTCCTGTAGACAGGGACACCCTAGGTCATAAATGGGCGTCACTGCTGAGACGTGTGTACAAGTGACCGCGCATTGGCGCTGTGCTCCGTATGCAGCGGGGTCGACCATGCGATCAGCCACGCTGCAGAAGAGTAGTGGGTTCGGCACAGGTACCCGCTACCCAAGGAGGTCTGGAACCAGCCCGGGGAGCCATCGGAGGAGGTCCTGCCGCCTCTCAGCTGTTCCCACGAGATGTCGCAGGAGGGCGACGATCGTTAAGTTCTTACACAAGGGCTGTAAATTCAAACCTAAAGTACAAGTAGTGTGTGGAAGAAAAAACACACAAAACAATGAGTACCACAAACTTTGCCAATGGCTGGAGCAAGTACTAGTACATGTAAAGAATTAAAATGCCAGCATTTAAAAATATCTTGGGGTGTTTAGCTTTCAAAAACACATGATTTGAATTTGAGTGAATTGAATTGGCCGTCTTACAGCCTGTTCCTTAAGGGGTTAAATGATAAAAAGAAACTATTACCATGTCTATTTTTGAAAGCATTCCAGCACTTTTTCACACCTGCCTAAACCTTTTCCACAGACCTTTTTCAGCAACCCCAAAAACTGCTGCAGGGGCCCCGTGTGATTGCTCCCCAGGACAGCAGCGTGTGCCAAATACAATATGTCAGTGGCCGCTTGTTTTAAAAGATAAGCTCAAACGGTGTTGCCGAAGCAGCTCAGTGTGGTCTTTCAGCAGGGAAAGCCACCCAAACATGTCTGCCTACAATGGCAGCCTCTGGTTTATTGCAACAAAAACAAAATAAAACGTATGTTTCCTTTAATGCCTGGCTATGTTGCCCTTTACATACTTTAGTCTTTAAAAAACATTTACAAAAATTCACATTTCACATATACAGTTAAGTGTGGTCTTAATTACTGCAGCAGTGTGGTAATCCCACTTTTTATACAGACACTGTTGAACAAAATACACTTATATGTAAAACAATACATACCTTTCAACAGAGCGGACATGATTTGCAAACAGTCCACAGGTCGAGACTCTAAAAATGAATACAACAGGTTAATCTTTAAACACATAGTATTGGTCTCTGGACTATAACCTACATAAAATGATTACTATAATCATATTTTGCCAATGTTGCAGTTAATGTGGTGCAGCAAGCTTTTCTTTATTACGATTCCTATTTTTTTGGACAACGTAACAAGCGGAAACATTAAAGCTGGTGAAAGAATGAAAACAATAATCTTGAAATTATTCGAAAAGTTTTCGAAACTATTGATTTTTGGTATTCTCTTCATGCATTTTAAACGCATCATGGCAAAACTTATATGGGAATACCCTACAAATATTTAAAAAATATTCTGCTTTAAAAACAGAAAATGTATTTTCATTGTAATTTTCCAGTACACATTACTAGGATGGGTGAATCAATGCAAGGGTGCACAATAATACCATTACACTTATCTTGTACTTCTTCAATTTTCTCTTTACTTAACCCCCCCTCCCCCCCAAAAAAAAACACTTATGAGCCATAACATTATGACCACTGACAGGTGAAATGAATAACACTGATAATCTTGTTATCATGGTACCTGTAAGTGGGTGGGATATATTAGGCAGAAAGTAAACATTTCGTCCTCCAAGTTAATGCGTTAGAAGCAGGAAAAATAGGCAAGCATAAGGATCTGAGCAACTTTGACAAGGGCCACATTTTAATGGCTAGATGACTGGGTCAGAGCATCTCTAAAACTGCATCTCCTGTAGGTTGTTCCTGGTGTGCAGTGGTCAGTACCTATCGAAAGTGGTCCAAGGAAAGAAAAGCGGTAAATCGGCAACAAGGTAAGGGGCGATCAAAGCTCAATGATGCATGTGGGAGGCAAAGGCTGGTCTGTGTGGTCAAATCCATCAGACGAGCTACCGTAACTCAAATTACTGAAAATCTATGCTGGTTCTGATAGAAAGGTGTCAGAAAACACAGTGCATCTCAGTTTGTTCTGTATGGGGCTGCATAGCCGCAGACCAGTCAGGGTGCCCAAACTGACCCCTGTCCACTGCTGAAAGCCCCTACAATGGGCACCTGAGCATAAGAACTGGACCATGGAGCAATGGTCTGGTCTGATGAATCAGGTTTTCATTTAACATCACGTGGATGGCCATGTGCATCGCTTACCTGGAGAATACATGGCACCAGGATGCATCCATGGAGGCCCTACCTTTGCAACTTACAGAACTTTAAGGATCTGCTCCTAACGTCTTGGTGCCAGATACCATAACATACTTTCAAATTTCTAGTGGAGTCCATGCCTCAATGGATCAGGGCTGTTCTAGCGGCAAAAGGGGGACCTACACAATATAAGACAGGTGGTCATAATGTTACAGCTGATCGGTGCATATAGTGTAATATGTTATAATTCTTTGGGGAATGTATTATTTTGAAACCCCACTTTTTATGCACTCACAAATAAGGAGTTGTGTATTGGAGTTTTCCACCTTTATATCTTGTGTCTATGGTTCTGTGTAGTAGCAATGCCAGGCAGTAGAATCAAAGAAAAAAACGCAGGTATAGAGACAATATTTTGAATTAAATTGTCACACTCAGGAAGTTCTGTTTTTTTTTTCTTAAATTTACTATAAAAGATGGTCTCTGCTTACATTCCAAATGAGTATAGCATGAGCGTCCCTCGAGTCTCTCGTTGCCCCTCACCTTCCAAATATATCCCAGCTTGGTTCGTTCCAAACAATGAATGTATTGTTTTTTTTTTCTTCCTGGGTTCTGCTTGACGTTCCAACGGTCTCATGTCAACGCATTTCACCAAAACGTATTCACTAATAATCTGGCATTGGTTCTTCCCGTCAGTCTTTTATACTGGTAAAAATATAACCCTCCAGAAGAAGCTTCATTATCCGTCTGAAACTTCATCTTTGCTATTGCACAGCTGTAAATAATCATTTTTATGAGGCCCAGGACCTTGCTTTCTGGAAGAAATACCTTCTATAGAGATGAGTGTATTCTAAGAAAAGGAAACCACGGGCCTAGATTGTTAGAGATGGAACTTCTTTAGATTTAACATCCATCTGATGTCTTCGCCAAGTCTTAAGGTTCTGTGAATATGAAAAAATAGAATATGCCCCTGCCAGTATCCAGTCATCCAGGTAAGCAATTATTCATTCGACTTTCTTCTTTAATATTGCTAAGAGGTGTTTTGTAAAGGCATGAGGTACTGAGGTGAAACCGCATGGAAGCTCCTGAAACTGCAGATGTTAAATTCAATAACCATGTGTCAGGGTCATGTGAGCATTGGCACCCTTGATGTCTTGCTCCTCCAGCTGTTTAGTCTACCTGCTGGCACTGTTCCAAGCTACTAGCCCCTATGCTTACCGGCATGAGGCGCGCATAGAGGCCTCTCCACTACAGCAGGTCCTGGGTCAGCATGCGTGTCTCCTAAAGGGATATAACCCTGTTCTACTCCAACAAAGTAATAAGGGTGTTCCCTTTATAATTGGGACCTGCCTTCTCCTCCTTGTTCAGTTGTGGAACTAGCTTGTGACAGTAAGTGTCCATTAGTGCCTTTTTGCCTTACCTTCCATCTTAAACTTGCAATTGTGAAGAAAGCGAAACCCTTTGAAGCCACGGGATTGCACAGACTGCAGAACAAAGACAGAACCAGAATCAGAACTTCCTTTTGTATATAAGGTTCATCTAAGACTCTGGCAGAGGTGCTCGATGAATCAGGAGTTCTGAATAGACATAATGAGAGGCAATGGCTTTCTTCTCTGTAGATAATACTTGTGAATATCCAGCTCTGTGGCTTCTTTAGTCACATAAAGCTCCAGTTGCTGAAACCAAATCCTGACTGATTCCGCAATAGATTCTGCAGCATTGCCTGCTTCAGCTTAAAGGTTTTCTAGCAGCCCCTTCTGCTTTTTGATCCATGTGATCCAAGAACTGAGAGAGCATCCTCCAGAGGTATAGCTGGCCTCCTGGTTGCTCTAGCAAACAGGGGCATCAATCCTAGAGGCAGCACATCATTCCAGGAGTTCAGCTGCAACGGGGAACACCCTTTAGAGACAGAGTTTCTTCTCTGGATTGCGATACTTTTCCATGATTAGGAGTGAAGGGAATGATGCGCTGAAAAAATCCTGGGTTTTCTGACAAACCCTAGGAAGAATCACTCTGGTTTACATCTCTTATGCTCTTCTATTTCGAACACAGATCTAACAGCTGCCAACTTATTCATTTGGCTCATAGGTGCACAAAGTCCCCATTCAAGGATCCAACCAGGACACAGTAAGGCCCCAACAAGAGGCTGACAGGTAGTATCTGGTAGTAGTAGTAGTTTGTATCATAATATGGGGCTGGTAAATGGAAGATAACTAGTGTTAGATATCACCATCGTTCAAACAGCTGTGTGAGAGTATCCAGAATTGCGCCAGTGGCCAGTAAGTAGTCAGCCCACCCAAGGCCTGTAAAGTGCCATTAATCCGCCCAAGCATTCCGTCCCCAGCACTCGGTAGTTAACTGGTCCACCAAGGACCCAACCAGGGCTTTCCAAAAAAGCTCCCCCAACCTCCCAAAGCAGCGTACAGAGTTTATTTAATGCAGAGGACTGAGGGTTAATTTAATTAATTTTAAGTTAACTTAAGGTGCAGTTAGAGGTAAAGGGGGGAAACTAAGGGGAATCTAAATCCTGGGGGCAGTGAAGATTAATCCTGTATTTATTTATAAAGCCTCTGAATCTATGAGTTATAGTTCCTCTGTGAATCGATGAGCTGTAACCTGATCCCAGAGTCTGTGTGCCGTGCAGATGACTCACTCTAGGATTACAACTGCAGTTCATGATTCACAGACTGAACTGTTAAAAATGAATCATTCAGTCTACTGAACTGATTCATTCGGATCATTGAAAAGAATCGGATCAAAAGAATAATTTGAATCACTAATTCAGTCACAGTCAACTGCTGTGTATTGCTTTGCCTGCCACTACTTCAAATGCAAATCTAAAAAAACAACATAATGTCTAAGAGTCTCCAACCATAAAAACCTTTGTGGGCTACTACTGTACTACAGGATGTTTGATAAAGATGTGCTATTAAATTACAGAGTGCTCATACCCGCTAGTTTAACACCCCCCCCCCCCCCACACTAGATTGATGGGGACATACTATTGGGATAATGGGATGATTGGCTGCAATGCTCATCACTATCACTAGATGTCAGTACACTTTGTATACTCATGGTAAATCAAAGTATGTTCTTTCCTGTAGCTCTTGATACTAAATTGCAATAACTAAGTTGCAAAAAGAAGCTGCAAATGTTTAACTATTCACTTGCTGAAATATATACAGTTTTATAACTGAATCATAGTAAATTCAATAGAAATAATAGAAAAATTAGTCAAAACATTTGTAGGGCTGGATTATTGATTTAATATGGTACACGTATGTGCAAACGCCACATTTTACCTGTTTTGATTATCATCTTGAAAAAGATTCCCCTTTTCCAAATTTGATCTACCCACACAAATTATAGATTGTTTTGAGCCAATTTATGTTTGGCAACATCCCCTGGATATTGCAACACCATACGTATATAGTTTTTTATTTTCAAGAGGGGCACACCATCCTTTACATGTTGTTTACTTGTAGTGGTAGGGCCAAAGGAAATTAGGGCACTGTTCCCAGTGCAATATCCCTAGGCACACAGGGATCAGCAAGCAGGGCTTTATAACCCTGCATTGCTGATAGCACTATGTGCAATCAGCCAGCAGGGTCTAGACAGGCGAAGGATGAAATATTATGTTCTCTATTATGTTATAAAATAATTATACCCATATTATTGTCAGAAACAAGTGAATACTTAAACATTTGCAGCTTCTTTTTGCAACTTAGTCGTTGCAACTTAGTATCAAGAACTACAGAAAAGAACATATTATGACCATTTTTGAGTGTAAAAAGTGTACTGACGCCTAGTGACAGTGATGAGCATTGCAGCCAATCATCCCAATATGCTGTTTAGTATGTCCCCAGTTTGATGTTTAATTTAAGGATATATTTTCACCTCAAGGTAGCCAAGGTCTGTGGCAACAGGTGGTAAAAATAGCACATTATCCACATAGCCAGGATGTATATTTCATACCTCTATGCAGTCACTTGGTTTTAGCATATCTGTTTGCTTTAATAGATGGATTTATTAGGATAATCCTGATCCTCAAGTATCCGTAATAATCATTGGACATTAGACCAGAGAAGGCACTTTGCTGAAGATTCTGAAGGTTACAGGTTTCCATAGGTAAAGTGTACACTTTTTATTTGGTTGTCATGTAAATCTAACAGGTCTCCAAAGATGGTCAAAATGCGGCCAGCCCGCAGCACTTAAGGTGTTAGGGCAATAAAACAGTAAGGTAGACTCATGCCCACCATATAAGTCAAACTCGTTGAAATGGCAACTACTGGTGTGAAAAAGAGACTTTCCGAAAAAAAAAAACCAGTGCTAAAAAAAATGGACAATAGGGATGTGTACATTTACTCCTGAAATTCAATATAGCTTTTGCTGTAATAATGATTTTACTTATTACTTCATTAGGTCCAGCCAATTACATTTCAAAATATGTTCACCAGACTGTGTTCAAATGTTTCTTCGGTTAACCATTTTGCCCGTCCACATCACACTGACGAAGCTACTCACCCTCCCCCGGGGTTTGATTTGACCTGATTTAAGGGCACACCGACAAAATCTATAAGTTATTCAGGAGGCGGTTACGATACCATTACTATCAACCTAAACTGGGGTCCCCACTTTGATTACTTACGTTTAATCCACCTTAACTATTGAAGGACGCGAAATATTGATCAACGCACTTTGGATTTAATGGCAGCAGATACTAATTATTACAAAATAATTCTAGTTCAGAATAGAGCAACAACATGTAGGTAAGAATGTCCGTGTGTCATTCAGAAACAAGCAGGAAATATCGTTGGTGTCTTGTGTTTAGAGCTCAGGAAGTGAGGTAAGGAAACGGCTTCGCGAGGAGACCAGGGAAACGTCTCGCAAATGTGGGTTATAGGGTCCTCCAAAAGCAATGTAAACACATTTGCGAAAGATCCCCCATGTGTTTTATGTCTGGCTAAAGAATATAATAATTACTGCAATTACACTTAGTTGTAAACGTTGTTGGGGCTGCTCTATGGGAAGGGTATGAGTGATGGGTGGTTTAGACAGGGTTTACAGATGCCCCTCCCATCCCCCCCAAAAATGTAATCATATTGGTTCCTCAGGTCAAGAAAATTATGTAAAATGAGTGCCGTTTCTCAGCTGCTCCAAAAAGATTGGGTTAGTTTACAAATACTGACGTCATGAGTGGCATGTCCTTCTTGTGTCATGCTACGTTGCTCCAGAAACTTTGAAAACAATAACATATACATGTTTTTTTGCAAGACACTTGTAGCATTGTTAGCTAAGCAGCTACATAGTTGTAGTTTGAGACATTCTGTTCACCATATAGCATTAATTGTTCAGCGGAGTGACTTGGAGCTGTCTAGCACCTCTCAACTTTTCCGCTTGCCAAAGAGCGGCAATTTGTCCTAGGAGTGACAGTCCATTGAAACTCATGAGTGTGTAAGCCTTTTAGAAGACCATTAACCCCTTAATGACAGGACTGTTTCTTACTCTTAGTACATTTTGGGACAAAGGCTCTTAACATTTTTCAGTGTTGCTGTTTAGCTGTACTTTTCTGCTTTCTCATTTTGTGCACCCACACACATCTTTAGATACCATTATTTTTATCATATCTAATTTACTATATATATAAAAAAAAGAAAATATGGTTATTTGTGTTTAAAAAAACGTTCTCCCTTTTTTCTGCAAAAACTAATGAAAAAACCTGATAAATAGATTCTATTTTTCCTGAGTTTAGAATTTTTTTTGCTTTTTTCTGCAAGTTATTGGGCAATAATTACAAGTAGCATTTTGCCATTTTTGTCCCCAAATCTGGTCATTCTGCCCCATGTGCTATTTCAGGTATCCTTGAAACCAGCCAATGCAATTTACTCCATCAAACCATATATTTATGAAAACTAGACACTCCAAGGTATTTCAAACGCTGGTATTTTAACCCTTTCCATGCAGTAATTCTAACATCAGCCTTTGTCAAACTTTATGGTAGTAAAAAAAAAAAAAAAAAAATTTCCACACACTTTGTACTCCCGGTATAAATTCTCCGCTCCCAGTATTTGTCAGCAACAGATCCTGAGCGCAAAGGCCACCTTTGCGAGGTGTGTATTTCTTTGCCATTTAGACATCTGGTCAGTCTGTGCGCATGTCCCGTATTTGGGACATGTTTGAAGCCGACCAGTCCAATTTACCCCATCACATCAAACATTTTTGAAAACTAGGCACCCTATGGGCATTTTTAATGCCAATATTTTAACCCTTTCCCTGCAGCAATTTTTGTGAAGATAGCACTAATTGTAGGACCTGCTCATAAAAAAAAACCTTTATATAGATATATATATCCATGTGTATATGCATATATATATATATTTGCACTTGTTTGGGGACAGTGGGGAATTATTTTTACATTTTTTTCCCTAACCCCACTGATTAGTGAGCTGGGCTCCATTGACCTTGCATGGTTGAATACAGTACCTGCATTCAACCTGCAGGAGGAGCTCAAGAGGGTCTGGATATTATAATTTATAAAGCGCCAACAGATTCGGCAGGGCTGTACAAGATGAAAAGACGAAAAGAACAATACAGCAATAGACATACAGAAAAGAGAAATGGCGGGCCCTGTTCTACCAGGAACTTACAATCTAGGTAGATGGCTAGACCCTCTGTACGCATTCATTTTTCAGTTGGCGACGCCATCTTGTGAGTGGCGGCAACGCCATTCACGTGATGGCGCTTGCGGTTGCTCTTCGGAGCAACAAGACGATTGGGGTAGGGGGGTTGTGTTGCTACATGCCTCGATATCGTGGCATGTCAGCAACACCGATTATGCTTAGAAAGCGATTGCCGATCTCTTTCTAAGCTGTTTCAGCCAGCCGCCACTGTGACCTTTGATGACTGGTGCGGCAGCAGTGGCCATTTTTTGTGGGGAGGGCTTTCCTCCTCGGATCCTCGGTCAGCCTCCCTGGTGAGGCTTCTGTGGATGCTGCAAAGCCACCGATCGCGGCGATGCAGCTGTTTAACAGCAGCCCGTACATGTACGGGCTTTGTCGTTAAGGGGTTAAAGAACTTTATTTACACACTGATTTCAAAACAAAATTACTGTGCTGTTTTCACACACATTGTGACATCTGGATTGCATTTGCAGCTCCTGCACCTTCACCTGCAAATTCCTGCGTTAGTAGATAAACCCTACAGAACTTTTTTTGTACGCGTAGACAACTTCTGCTGGGGCTTCTATGAATCAGCACCGAAAGGTCATATCATGCCGGCGCCCTGTCATAGAAGCCCCAGCGGAAGTGCCAGGCAGAAGAGGTTGTCTACGCACATTGCCATCCAGGTCCCCTGCAGCACCGCGGGAATCTTCTTTGGCAGCCGGTGAACGTCTGCGCTTCTGCCCGGCCCTTCCACTAGGACTTCTATGATGGAGCACCGGAAAGTCACATCATGCCGCACTATCATCGAAGCACCAGAGGAAGTGCCTGCAGCAGCGGAGTTTGTGAGAGAGGAGCACTGCAGGGGATCTGGATTTTAGTCTTATAGCCAGACCTCTAATTTGAGGTCCAAATATTAGACAACCTCGAATATAACACGAAGGGTATTTTTCAGAGCGTTTACTATGAAGGAAGAAAAAAAAAGTCTTAGATTTGAGCAAACTCGGCAAAAGGGAATCAAAGCTGAGCAAGCCTTAGTAAAGTATACAATATGGTCGCTCACATTGCAGGGTTACTCTACTTCTCAGAAGCCAAACCATAGAAAATGTTTTTCTTGTGCCCCCCCAAGCAATATGAACATTTTCCAAGAACTCCTCTCTCCAGAAATCAAATGCCATTGTTTAAAGCGGTGTGTCCAAAACTTATACAATCAAGAGCAGTGTGAGTTATTCCATAAGTCAGACAAGAATACTACTACAATAAATGTCTTAAAGCAATATTTTCAGATCAATAGAATAAAATACTGACCAGAACCCTAACAAAAAACCCCCACAAACCACTAAATTTAAAAACATAACATTTCTAATGAATGCATTTTTAATCAACTATCAGTTACACCAGATAGTTATCTAGAAAAGTAAAGTCTCATGGTTTCTGCAACATACATTCATCAGGATGCATGTTTGTATGTTAAAGGGATGCCGCACATAAGAAGAAGAAAAGTTATATTGTGTTTTTAGTACAAACAATAATTGACAGTATGGGACTGCACATACATTTACTTTTTTTTTCTCCTGGTAGGAGGCATAACAATGTTTTAATGGAAGAGAGTAATTAAAAAAAAAAAATTGTATGCTCAAGAAAACCAAAGGGAAAAAATGTACAGACAACAATCAGACCGATTGTCCCACACCATGTCTGAAATTTTCCAGCGAACAGCAGCTGGTGGACAGGTTTAGTTAAAGTTTCAGGGAAAAAAACAGTACTTTTCCATGTGTCACTGGAACCACTGGTTCACTCAAAATGGGTGCATCCTTTTTCTGTAGGCCTCACAGCTTGATCTTGAATGCAGTTGGCTGAGCAATTGCTGAAGACCCTGAAGATTTAAACAGAGCTTTCAGGATGGTGTCTGGGTCGACTTCAGCTGTTGAATTGGTAACAGCTGAGGATGATGAGCTGGATCTTCTTGCTTCAGTGTCTTTCTTTGCTGTGGCAGGTGTGTCACTTAATCGTCTGTGAAAACAAATGGTCAATGGTTTGTGAGGGACTTGTAAAAAGTAGCCATGGGAGATTTACTAAACTACCCAGGGCTACAGAGTAATAGTAGCACTTTTGAGATTGCTCAGAAGCACTTGCACACCCCTTAATTAGAATTACATCCAACCCAAATATCTTAAGTTATCAAACAATCTGCCATTGCTCACCCTTTTAACTGCAGTTGTGTTGCACAGATGTGTCGATAGAGTGCTCTCAGATCTTGACTTAAGTCAGCGAGTATAGATTTAATTTCTTAGGAAAAAAACTTAAATATATGCAAGATACACTCCAGCCTTTATATACTCAATGTCCCCCCCCCCCACCAAATCCAGAGGAATTAATTGGAATCCACTCCATACGCGTCTCTACCTAATTTGCCTTGGAGGAGCCTGGCCAAATGCCTATCCTACTCACCAACTGCACACATGCATATGTGGAAATTAATGGGGGCTTTTTTTAATGCCTGTTTAGGGCAGTTGAAAAAAACCACTAGTGACACTGACATGGACCTTGCAATGTATGTTATACTCGTACAATCTCTGGAATTACACTTACAACAGTATGGGCTGATCCGATGTGATAATATTTCCATTCAAATGAAGATTACATTTCATGGGTTGCCCTGAGAACACAAGAAAAAAAAATACAACCACAAATTATTTTTTTGGTATGGTATCTTAAACAGTCAAAATGTCATTCAATTTTTCATCCTCACACATACCATCCAGGTATCTGTTGTTGTATTTTTTGTAGGCACCAACTGCATCATCTTTTCTAACAAACACCACTTCTGCTACACCAGGGCTCACCAGACGGGCACGCTTCAGAGCACCGCAAACACAGAATAGTTCCTGTAGAGTAAGGATAGAAATGATCAGTGACCACTGAGTACAAAACAAGCACATCAAACACAGGGTAATGGATGAATCGATTCGGTGTGCATTTTTTTGGTACAGTTGTACTCACCACAATATCTTCTTCTGTGACCCTGGGATGCAAATTATTCACTGTCATTTTAGTGCCTTCTAAAGGACTGAGGATTGGCTTGAAAAGAAAAGAACTTCCATTATAAATTAATACATCAGGGTTGACAAATTCAGGTTTGGATCTAGGAGCCAGCTTTTTTTTTTTCTTCCTTTTAATTTTTCTGGCAGCTGGGGTTTGTCGAGCCTTGCCATACACAACATCCTTTGCTCACAAACACCAACAACTTAGTACCAATAGTAACACACACACACATGCTAACATACTAGGCTCATGTACACACACATGCTAATTCCATACCTTTAACAAACAACCCCATACACATGTGTGCACAAACACTATAGATATATAAAACTACACACCAACACTATAGGCACATACACACTAAATCTGGCAATACAATACAGTAGACTCTGGCACTATACATTTACACACTGACACAACAGTATACACACAGACTATACATACACACCCTGACTGACACTAGAGTGTACACACTCACATATGCTACATTCAATTATTTATTTACATCACATACATGTTACTAATTACATCTTAAAATGTTTTCAGTTCAGAAAGGTGTTTAAATTGTTCAGATGACCAGTGGTCATCCAGGACTGGCAGCTGTTGTGAAAGTAAATGAGCACTGTTTCTTCAATTACACTTAAATCACAATATTGTAAAATTTTTCCTCCTAAGTTCATATTCGGCCATAGTGCCAGAACACATGTAAAGACAAAGACAAGGTTTTAATACATGCCAGCTTCAGCACATTTTTCAACCCAGCCTTTAAAACTCACCTCCGAGGGTACTGGTTGCACTACAGTAGCTTCCTCTTTTGTTACCAATGTCCGTGACATGGTTAAGGTTTTTGGACGTGTAGTCGGAACAGGCTGGGGAACAGGCGACGTGTACGAGTCATTTTGTACCACTTTTGTAAGAGGAAGGGTTTGGCCAAGGGAGAATGGATTTCCTGCCATCCCTGGCTAGAAAAATGGAGTGGAAAGAAAGATAGAATTAAAATCCACTTTTACATCGAAATCTAAAAGCAGGTATTTGGGGACTGTCCAAAGAACTATTGATGAGCAGACGCTTCTTTACTATTGGGCCTATATCATCTTGCTGGGTCACCTGGGAATCAACTAAAAGCTCAAATGCACGGAAGCCTGGAGTAAAGGAATATTTAACTGAATCATTGCCGATCCACAATAACCCAGAATTCCTTAATATGAGTATCTGAAGAAAACAATCACATGCTGTTCTGTTAATCCCTTCCCAAGAGTATGTTGTATTTTTATCATGCTTGTGATTCCTCAAAGGGTATACTTTTGAAAAGCACACAAGCTTGCATAATCTAGATATTTATCAGCCATTTTGTTACCAACCTCTGGCAAATTTTGCTACATCTACAGATTACGGAAAATACCACACACATGCATAGGTTTCACCCTTTCTGTAAATAAAACGGCACACACTGGAAACTAGCTATGATATTTTAATAGCAGTTCATTATTCTTGTGCAGGTAAAAAAGCAGATTCAAAATACCCCCCGATTTTTCCTCTTCTTTTTTTTTTTTTAACAAGATTATATTTCTGCATCACCATTACCAAGAATTCCTCAATAGTATTTATTTTTGAAAACATATTTGAAGCTTTTTAAAACCGTTTGGCTACTAAGAAGGGCAGTGTTAGCCAAATCTTTATAATATCTTCATAATATAATTTAAAAAAATATAACTAGATGGGGGCAGGGCAGGGGTGGTTGAAGTCATTGGCATGGTCATTGGCAGGTAGCATCCTGCAAGAAAAAAGTGCCTGCTACAAAGTTTTAGTGATTGGAAATTTGAACTACAAGCAGGCTTCTATAAAAGGATTTCCAAAATAACTCATTCATTAATTCATTTCTGTGACAGCTTGTATAGCATAAACAAGTTGAACATGACAGTTTGTGCCAAGTAGATGCCAACCTTTTTGTATCACACCTTGGCATTTCAGTTCCCTCTGATATGGATGTCCAAGCGTAAAGAGAAATTATTTTGCAAAGGTAGAGATCCTTGCCATGAGACATTCCAAGACCTGGCACCTTGTACCTCATAGTTTGAGGTTACAATGGTGTGTATTCTTATGGATTTCTTTCAAAGCCCCAATGGTCTTCCAAACAACAAAGAGCTCTAATTAAATTAATAGATTCCCCACCACCAGACAGTTGCCTATAGCAAAGCCTGAAACGGCAACTTTGTTACCTAGAGGCAAAGCCACTCCAAACACATGAAGGAAGAAACATTACCGATCGCTCTATTCCCTGCGACCCACCCCTGCACTGATCACACTGTGAACACCAAGGAAGTCTCCACAGACTTGCATTGGAGATTACAATGCCTGTGATCGGCCAGTAGGGGGGATGTCACAGCAGGCCAGACATACCCTACAGGGGATATCCTGTCTTCCTGTTACTTTCTGGCTTGCATCATCAGTGACACCTTCTGGGAGGGAATGCCAGATTGTTCAAGTAAGGCTTACCTGCATTAACCTCGGTAGCCATTACAAATGAATGGTCCTCAGAAAGCCAGCGATGCTGGCTTCTGCTGACAAGGGGGGAGTCTAGGCTATCAAAAGAAGCCTCTGCAAGAAAGCCAGGACACGTAGCAAAGCCTTTTAGGATGTACATTTAAGGGGACTGAAGGGGTAAATAAAATATTTTTAAAAAATATAAAATCCTAAAATGTATAAAACTACAGCGTATTATAAAAAGACCAGAATATTTCCTTACTCGCTTCTGCAAGGTATTTGAAGCTGTGATCTTCATCTGCTTGGTAGGTAGAGGAGGGAGCTCCATTTCTTCTTCATCATCATCATCATCATCATCCTTGCCAAGCTGAGATGGGGGCTGCGGGAAGGACCACACAAATGAGTAAACTTTTTTGTGAGATTTCAGTCAGCGTTTTTTTTTTTTGTTTGTTTGTTTTTTTTACTCGGACAGATACGTTTGGCCTGACCACAAAATGAGAGAAAAATAGTGGCGTTTAGTTATTTTTTATTTTATTTTATTATTTTTTTTTTTAAATCACACAAGTTGACATTCACAACCTCATTTGTGGGTCTTTGGATACCCGGAGCCATAAAGCTCCCAAGTATGCTCAAACAGAGGAGCTTAGTAAATATGGCACTGTCAAAGGATACCATAAGTCAGTTTGTGAAATGTCTGCCGCGCTAGAACTGCATCTGTTCATCTGAGATATACTTTCAAACACAGATAGGTGTTGTGTTCAGGGAAGCAAGGATAAGTTTAAAAAAAAAATGTGTTTTCTGGGAACTAAAGAAATAAATCAGAACTTAATTGACAGATAACGACACTGACGTTATCATTCAGCACATCCAGTATGCTCAGTTTCTGAATACTTTCCCTGAAACATAATATTCAGGGATATCATTTTTAACTTATGGGGAAACAGCTTCTTGATCCAAGGAGAGATCTGACTGCCATTATGGCGTCAAGAATGATTTTTTTCCCTTAGTATGTTGCAAAATTGGAAAGCGCTCCAAACTGGATTTTTTTGTCTTCTTTTGGATCAACAGATGTGGGAAAGGCTGAACTAGATGGATGCATGTCTTTTTTCAGCCTATGCAACTATGTAGTCATATCTAGGATAGCATTATGCCTATCCCACGCATATTTAAATGGTATTAACCTTTAACACTTCTCCTGGAAGGCTATTCCATGCACCCATTACCCTCTGAGTAAAATATTTCCTGATTTAATGTCCTCTTTGCGGTAGTTTTTAATCTTTTAAATTAAAATAATAAATGCTCTGAAAAATAACCCTCGTCTTATAATCGGGGTCGTCTTATAATCAGACCTCAAATAGGTCAGACTATGAGACTAAGATCCAGATCCCCCACAGCGATGCAGGGGACATGGATCCTCCTGTGTTATGCCCCCCCCCCCGTCAACTTACCGGTGCTTCTGAGTCCCCGGTGCTTAGTCCGGGCAGCGCGTAGAGCTCTACGCGATTCACATAGACAACTTCCGCTCAAGCGCATAGAGCTCTACATGCTGCCAGGACTAAGCACCGTGGACTCAGAAGCACCGGTAAGTTTGGAAGAGGGAGAGAGTGTTAAATGGGGGGGGGGGCATAAGGCATTTCTGGAGGCAGAGTGCTCTGTGAAATGCCTTTTAACCCCTTTAATGGCACTCTGCCTCCAAGAAATGCCTTTTAACCCTCTATGCGCCACTCTGCCTCCTGAAATGCCTTATACCTCCCTATATGCCACTCTGCCTCATAATATGCCTTTTAACCCCCTAAATGCCAGAGTATAAGGCAATTCTGGAGGCAGAGTGGCACATAGGGGTCAAAAGGCATATCATGGGGCACAGTGGCATATAGAGGGTTAAAAGGCGTATCATGGGGCACAGTGGCATTTAGAGGGTATAAGGCATTTCTGGGGCAGAGTGGCAAGCCTGGGGGCATGACTGGGGGGGCAGGTTGAAAAAAAGGAAATAAAAACAAAAACATTTTTCTCAATCATAGCTTTTATTAACAAACAATTGTGCACATAGTTTACATGAATTAACATTTGCTGGTAAAACTTTTTTCCTATAGGGTCGTCTTATAGTCAGGCTTTTTCTTTTCTTCATTAATATTCTGTTTTTGGGGTCTTATAATTGAGCAAATACGGTATTTAATCATTTCTATTATATCCCCCTGTTGCATCTTTCTTTCAAGCTATAATATACCATATTTGCTTGATTATAAGACGACCCCCCAAAAACGGAATATTAATTTAGGAAAAAAGAAAAAGCCTGAATATAAGACGACCCTATAGGAAAAAAGTTTTACCAGTAAACAAATTTTTTTAAATAAAAGCTATGATTGAGTTTTACCAGCAAATGTTAATTCATGTTAACTATGTGCACAATTGTTTGTTAATAAAAGCTATGATTGAGAAAAATGTTTTTGTTTTTATTTCCTTTTTTTCAACCTGCCCCCCCCAGTTATGCCCCCAGGCTTGCCACTCTGCCCCAGAAATGCCTTATACCCTCTAAATGCCACTGTGCCCCATGATATGCCTGTTAACCCTCTATATGCCACTGTGCCCAATGAAATGCCTTTTGACCCCCTATGTGCTACTGTGCCTCCAGAAATGCCTTATACCCCTATATGCCACGGAGGCAGAAGCACCGGCTGTCAGTGAGGAGAGTTCCCCGCACCGGCAGATAACTTACACAAATAAGCAAAGACTAGTCCATAACACTGATAACCTCATGTCCCCCCCCCTTGCCACGGTTTACCTTCTTGATGTTGTAGAGGTGGGTGAGCATCCCATTCCCTCTATCATCGAGAGATGAGAGGAGGATCCAGGTCTCCTGCAGCGCTGCAGGGAATCGTACTCTCTGGCAGCGGGTGAACGTTTGCATGATGCATGCAGACAACCTCCGCTGCTGTAGCTGGTCGGTACTTCCGCTGCGGCTTCTATGGTGGATCACGGGAAGGTCGGGTCACGCCGGCGCTCCATCATAGAAGCCTCTGCAGAAGTGCCGGCAGCTGCAGAGGCTGTCTGTGCACATTGTGCAGACGTTCACTGGCTGATAGAGAGGAGGATCCAGGTTCCCTGCACTGCTTGAAGGGATCTGGATCTTAGTCTTGTAGTCAGACCTCTATTTGAGGTCTGATTATAAAACAACCTCGAATATAAGACGAGGGATATTTTTCAGAGTAAATACGGTATGTATACAATATGTTCATAATAAGGGAAGCACTGCCACCAAAACATATTTTGCGTGTGACCTATACATATATACAAGGTATTTTAATGCATGACAGTGCAGTTCCATTGCTAGTGCATGCATGCTTACATAGTTATACAAATACACATGTAAACTTACATTATTGAATGGGAAACAAAAAAAAATACTGTAAATGAAATAAGATGCTAAAGTGGGAGGTAACACTTTCTAATTCTACTAAAACCGAACCCATTCTGGATTTCTATAGCTTTGACGCCAATGTGATCAATAGAAGTCACATGGCATTCAATCAAGTTTTGGTCAGTATAAACAAATTCCAATAAATCTCAATATATTGATGTCAAAAAAAGTGACTATTCCTGTGCCTTCCCTCAATACCAGCAGCACCTTAATCATGTGGTTTCCCTTCCACATAAAATGTGAATTGCACAAAAAAATATCAAAATAAAAGTGTTATGTGCGCTTAGTATAAAAGTATAACTCTATTAATAAAAAAGAAACAGAACCTGTATATAAATCTTGTACATGAATGACTTCTTAGGGCATAGTATCTTAAAACAAAAAAAGAGAAGTGTAATACAGTATGAGTATAATATACTGTACACTATTCTTTTTTATTAACAGATTTATACTAAGTGCACTTAACACTTATTTTGATCATTTTTTGATCTATTTCCCCATAAGAGAAAAAAGAGGGGTGATAGTTTCAGTCACTTTTAGAATGTATCGTAAAGGCTTGGTATTTGTGCAACCTGAGTATTTGCCTAAGCAGAGGGTATATTGTAAACATGGAGACTTACCTGCTTTTGTGGCTGGTGATTTACCACATTGATTCGCATTCCTTTGATGGAATTGTTTATACATGATGTTATAATCTTTTGTTGAGGAATCTGCCAGAAACAGAATAAGATATTACATTCTTCTGGGGGAAAAAACCACAACACAAGACAATCCTTTTTTTTAAACACTGGTCAAACTGTACACACTTACATATAAAAGTAGTTTTTGTGTAAAGTAGTAACTCTGGATCAACACAGGAACCTTCCTTCCTGGTTGCTGTGGTTAAGTGGTGCTCAATAAAGCTCTTTAAACAGAACCCTCTAAATTTTTGTACACACAAAGTTGAAAATAAATACTACACAACATTAGTGTCCCATTGGTCAAAGTATACCTTCTTATGTCCACTCATCTTTGACCAATGGTAGTTGAAACCACAGAAACAGTATGCACTTGAGCCATGAAGTACACAGAGAGAGAAAAAAAGTTAAATAAAACACTGCTTGGACACCTGGATGGTCTTTGTGAGCTTTATGAATGAAGATCCTGATGCAACAGCCGGGCTAACCGCTGCAGTTGGTGCACTCCTTTTCAAACTCAGCTTTTCACGTGCATCCATCACCTTGGTGGGTTTCTCCACAGCTGAGACTAGCTGCTTTCGTGAATTTAGCATCTCACGAGCATCCTGAACTTTACCCTTGATGCGGAAGCGGGCATCTTTAGCTGCTAGTTTCTCTCGGGCATCCTTTACTCCCAACTTTAGACGTGCATCTGTCATGCCGATTTTTTGTCGTGCGTCAAAAGTCCTTTGGAAGCTAGTGCCAACTGGGCGGCTTGGAACCGAAGGTTGAACTCTGGATCTCATGCCCACTGTGCCACCACGACTGTTAAGCCTAGAAGAGAATATTTTATGAAAGGGAAATTAAGAAATCCAACAAAAGTCACTAAGAAACTAACAAACCCCTCTTCCAAAGGTTTTATCACCTTCTTTTTACACTAGAATAGGATAAATGCACTAACATGGCTGTTTCCCATTTCACTTTATAAAATGTATTCGGGTTTATTTCAGATACTGTACTAATTCCCATTTATCCCAATACCCAAGGTAAAAATAGATCATATAGCCTCACTTTAAAAATTTAAATTGAACTGTTACTAATCTGGGTTTTTACTTCTAAAAACCAGTTTTGTTTTGTTTTTTTACACAATAGTAAACCACCTCCCCACCATTACATTAATCTCGCAGAGTTATTTTATACATTTTAGTCAAAATTATGGTCAAAGCCTGCATTTGTAGAAGTTTTAAATAAGGCAGCTGTAGAACAAATGACAGTAATTAACAAGGTTTTAATTTTACACTGAGAGAGGTCATCTTGCAACGAGCATTAACTGGCCTACTAGTCCACGAAACCCAATATTCACACTTATATATAGTTACAGCATTGGATAAGATCACAGCTGCATAACCAAATACACATATAATAACACAGAATACACAAATACTCACGCTACCTACACAGGCGAACGAGAATGTATTTTTACGGCTAACGCGATACTACCAAGAATAAACCCCATTCCACCCCCGCACAACAAACACTTAATAAAATATAGGCCACAAAGACTATGTATTTAACGTACAAAAAAAATCGCCACGCCGCTCTTTAACCAATCCGCCGTCGAGTTCAATTATCCATAACTAAAACCATTCCTACGCAACGAGAGATGCAACACGATAAAACCATATAAACCTCCACATCATACCCACGACAAAAGAAACCAGACTTCCTGCTCACCTGCTGTACATTCCCGTTCCGGTTGCTAGTCCTCGTTTCCGTATTAATTCATCAAGCGAAACATCGGCCATATTTCCACAGGACTCCTTCAACACACTCGAAGCGACGCTAAGAAAGTAGGCGTAGCAGCGCCGTATGTACACGTAAAAACGCACTAACATCTCATTGGCTGGGAAAAAGCAGAAAACACGGAACTACTAGGTACTGCTGGGGAATTGTACCATCATGCTTTTCACACGACAGCAAAATTTACATATGTAACAGGAGATGTTATTTTTATGTTAAAATGCTCCATAATGTTTTATTTGACTTTTCCTTGAGGCTTAAAGAAAAACACTTTCAGTCAAAGCAGAGTTCAGCGGTGAAGGGTAAATGAATCCTTGGTCTCACAACAACCATAGTGGAGATCTTTCTGGATGTGGTGTTCCTTTCGTAACCTGAAAAAGTATGCCTTAAACTAATGAGTAAGGAAAATAACGAGCCGGGGTGACGCCTGGTTCCTCACTACATACGTGAGAAGAATTTTTGAGCGGGTACAGGTCGCCCCTAGAGGATCCACCTACCTTGTGGGACCTTAAGGTGAAGTGATCTGCCCGTCCCGAGTTTGTTAAAATATCAGAAAAAAAATTAGGAGGAATGGTTTTCATGTGTTTAATAGTTTCGCTATTGAGTGGTGTTTATTCAATTCCTATGCCTGATGCCAATGTTATAACAATCATGAAGGTTAGTGGTGACCACAGAAGAATGACTGAGAACAGCGCAGTAAAATATACCATGTACAGTTTACAAAGATGGCTTATGTTTTGCATCCTCTAAGTAGGCACCCATATCTTTGTTAAAAATATTGCAATACTGTCCATACAGTTAAGTTATTATACCAAATACGATGCACAATTTGTATCCTTTTAATCAAGCAGTAAAATATTTTTATATTTATATAAAAAAAAAGGTTTCACCTTTCTTTCTGTACCAGGTTGTGCATTCTGCCACTTTTTAGGGTCCTAAAGGAGTGGATCAACCAGTGGATAAACCACTGGATCTCTGCTAGGCATAAGCCAGTTGGACTTTACTTCAATAGTTTGCTATGGGGATATTTTTTTCTTCCCCCTCCCCCCTTCTTTTGCACAGAGGATCCGGTGCTCAGCTGTGGAAAAAAAGGAAAAAGTGCCAAAACGTGCCTGAAGGCCACAGTGGACACCAAATCCCCTTCTTCTTTTCTTCGTGTCCCACACTCCCCAAAAGGATAAGCAACCTCTTTCTTCCTTCCACAGACAAAAGGCCTGCAGGAGGGCCGGATCTTCTTGGTTCTTCCCTGCAAGACCTTATGGGTGGCCCCAACCCTCTAACAACAAAATGGGGTTGGTGCTCCAAAAGGAGGTATTCCTCCCAAACGGAAGCCGAGGAGGGCCGGATCTTCTAGGATCTCCCCAAAGGGGAGACCCACGTAAGTCTTCGGGAAGGAATGGTGGCACAGCCCACTGTTCGCACAAATATCGAGTCTCCAAGGACCCGGCTCCACTGTAGCATTTTTAGTGTGAAACCATATCAGGTGGGTCAAAAATCTAAATCCACACATGCTCAACAAACCAAAAATAGTATATGTGAACAGTGCAATTTGTGCCATTAATGGCTTCAAGTCATGGCTCGTAAGTTTAAAAAAAAACAAAACAAAAAAAAAAGACATATTAAGTTTAATAAGCTTTATACCCAACAGGTAGTCCCTGTCCTTGAGAATATGCAACTAGGAGGCAGGGGGTAATATCAAAATTTATTTGGAAGAAAAAGGACAAGTGGGTAATATATAAGAACTGGAAATGTATACCACATAAAGTTACTTTCATGCAGACATTTCGGCTCCAAGTGCCATATTGCAAATATGTGCTTGGCACACTCCGGGGGTTAAATATCTTGACAAGGTCAATTATGCAAACACTCTGTATGTACCAATGGTTGTAGTACTATGCTGTTTGGACTGGAGCTATGTTTGTGATGATGTTAATGTTAAAAAGCAAATAAAAAAGAAGTTTTAAAAAGTTACTCCTTCACAACCAGCCACAGGACAGGGAAATTTTAAGTGAGGCGTATATAACAAAAAAGTGCATAAAACAAAGAGTCCGGAGTAAATATAGCGTACTTATCCACCTGTGTACATGGAAATGAAAAAGATGTGCCCCCACACACCAATCATGTGCTGAGTGCCCCGGCGGACCAAACCGAGGGGGGCACTATAACACCCTCGGGCTCCATAATGCAAGCTAGACCTTGAGATCAGAGGATCAAGCTTGTCCTCTCTCCAGGGCCGCGCTGAGATGGGTGCACTGGTTGCACAGCGCCCAGGCCGCAGGGAGCCGAGCCGTCACTAAAAGCTTTCTCACAAAAGAGACAGAGGCCTCACGTTTCCCCCACAGGACTTCAACAAGGAAAGGAAAGTGAATACGGAAAGTCAGGTGTGGTGGGGGAGATAGTGAGAAAGGGGAGAGAGGTAGTAATAATCTTAAAATAAATAAATGTATAAATAAAGAGAAAAATATAGGGGAGAGATCATTAAGAGGAGAAGGACAGATGGCAGTTTCCATATGTGCAATGTAGGTGCTGGGGCAAGTCCTCTGAGTGCAACCTGGGTGCTGGACAAGTCCTGTGGATGTAACCTGGGTCCTGGACAAGTAGTTTGGATTTAACTTGGGTGCTGGGGCAAGTCCCATGCAGTGGCGGAACTACCGGGGTCGCAGGGGTCGCGACTGCGACCGGGCCCTGGAGTTCTGCCAGTCAGGGGGGCCCAAGGGGTGCCGAGCGGTTGCTGAAAACGACCGCTCGGCAACTCTTGGGCCCCCCTGACTGACAGAAATCCAGGATGCCTCCGCTCCCCGCCGCTGCTGCCGCCGTCGCCGCTGCCGCCGTCGCCTGCCTCAGCGCTGCCCAGAGTGCAGTGTTGGGAGCGTGAGGCGTTTGTCTCGGGTGCCGGCGCTTCACGCTCAGCGCCGGCATATGACGTCATATGCCGGCGCTCAGCAGTGAAGCGCCGGCACCCGAGACAAACGCCTCACGCTCCCAACACAGGAGTTGACTATAAGTGACCTACAAAGGGGGGGTAGGGAGGGAGTGGGTAGATCGTGAGAAGGGGGGGTAGGGAGGGAGTGGTTAGATCGTGAGAAGGGGGGTAGGGAGGGAGTGGGTAGATCGTGAGAAGGGGGGTAGGGAGGGAGTGGGTAGATCGTGAGAAGGGGGGGTAGGGAGGGAGAGGGTAGATCGTGAGAAGGGGGGGTAGGGAGGGAGAGGGTAGATCGTGAGAAAGGGATAGATGGGTTGGGGGTGGAGGGGCCCTTAACAGATTCTCGCACCGGGGCCCTGAGGTTTCTAGTTATGCCCCTGGTCCCATGTGTGCAATCTGGGTAATTGAGGAAGTCCCATGTGTGAAATCTGGGTGTTGGGCAAGTCATGTGGATGGAAACCTGGGTGCTGGAGAAGTTATTTGGATATAACTTGGGTGCTGGGCAAGTCCTGTAGTGCCAGGTCTTGCCTTTGGGGTGTGGGACCTGTGATCTATGCCTGCTATGTGGATCAATGAATACTAATGTGCATTTTTCACCTGATTGCAAATTGGTAGTTTTTTTTATATTGTGTTTTGAATGTAACTTTGTTAACACCATCAAAATTTAATTTCTTGATCCGTGATAAATCAATGTTCATTTTTTTTGTGCATTCTGATTGGCCAACCTTTCATAGTTCCTTCTAGCTGGTTCTTTTATATATTGAAACTGGCCCTTTACAATGTATACCTACAACTAATTGGTGTTAAAACTAGGAAAGGTTGCACCAATGGTCCGGCACATATAATTAAATAGTGATATTAATATACTGGTATAATATCGCGAGTAATGTTGTACCATCTTTAATGTTTGGCTCAGTATGTAGTGATGGGACTTAAGGTGTATCACCATCAATCCTTGGCACAGTATATAGTAATGGGAGAGATATGCCGTACCACCGTCTGTGTCAGTCTTGGTATAATAAGAGATACACTGTAGCACCCTCAGTATCTGGATCACTATATAATGATAGGAGTTATACCGTTGTGGTGATGGAAGTTGTGGTATACCACTGTTAGGCTTAGTATATATATTGACGGGAGTTATTCTGTACCACCCTCAGTTTCAAAGCGCGAATAAATCACTGTTTTTTTTTTTTTTTTCTTGCCTCAGGCGCAAAAAGAGCTAGCTACAGCTTTGCCCCTCACGGTCAACGGCTTCTTAAAAGTCAGAGCGCACAATGTCACTGAAATGCTGTGGGGGGGGGCAAAGCTGGTACTTTGGGAAGTGAATGACATGTTACATAGCCGTGGAAGGGAGGTCAAAAGGGATGGCATGGCTGCGGTAGAAAATGGGTGTGGTTAGAGGTGTTATGTTTGCTAAGGGGAGGAGCTAGCAATATCGTCATACTCGACTGGGGTTGCCCAAAAATGTGTTGCACCATGCGCCAGTGACCTTATTGCTGCACATCTCTCACAGGTACTCGTTTGATCATTGCCAAAATGTAGAGAACTGGCCTAAGAAAGCAAAATTGGCTGATGCTGAGATGTAGTAACCTATCATTGGCTAGAACGGTAGAGGACATGGAACTAGTGCTAGTAAGTTGTACCATCATGCTTTTCAAACGACTCATTTACATATGCAACAGGAAATGTTCTTTTTATGTTAAAATCCTCCATATTGTTTTAGTTGACTATTCCATAAGGCTTAAAGAAAGTATTTTCAGTCAAGGTGGGGTTTAGCGGTGAAAGTTAAATATATGCATGGTCTCACAACAACCATAGTAGAGGTCTTTCTAGATGTGACGTTCCTTTCATTAGCGAATAAAGTATGCCTTAAACTAATGAGTAAGGAAAATAACGAGCTGGGGTGACGCCTGGTTCCTCATTACATACATGAGAAAATTTTTTGAGCGGGTACAGGTTGCCCCTAGAGGATCCACCTACCTTGTGGGACCTTAAGGTGAAGTGGTCTGCCCGTCCTGAGTTTGTTAAAATATCAGAAAAAAAATTAGGTGGAATGGTTTTTCATGTGTTTTTTATAGTTTCACTCTTGAGTGGTGTTTATTCAATTTCTATGCCTGACACCAATGTTATAACAATCATGAAGGTTAGTGGTGACCAAAGAAGAATGACTGAGAACAGCGCAGTAAAATATACCATGTACAATTTACAAAGATGGCTTATGTTTTGCATCCTCTAAGTAGGCACCCATATCTTTGTTAAAAATATTGCAATACTGTCCATACAGTTAAGTTATTATACCAAATACGATGCACAATTTGTATCCTTTTAATCAAGCAGTAAAATATTTCTATATTTATAAAAAAAAAGGTTTCACCTTTCTTTCTGTACCAGGTTGTGCATTCTGGTCCTAAAGGAGTGGATCAACCAGTGGATAAACCACTGGATCTCTGCTAGGCATAAGCCAGTTGGACTTTACTTCAATAGTTTGCTATGGGGATATTTTTTTCTTCCCCCTCCCCCCTTCTTTTGCACAGAGGATCCGGTGCTCAGCTGTGGAAAAAAAAGGAAAAAGTGCCAAAACGTGCCTGAAGGCCACGGTGGACACCAAATCCCCTTCTTCTTTTCTTCGTGTCCCACACTCCCCAAAAGGATAAGCAACCTCTTTCTTCCTTCCACAGACAAAAGGCCTGCAGGAGGGCCGGATCTTCTTGGTTCTTCCCTGCAAGACCTTATGGGTGGCCCCAACCCTCTAACAACAAAATGGGGTTGGTGCTCCAAAAGGAGGTATGCGGCCCCTTCCCTTCCTCCCAAATGGAAGCCCGGATCTTCTAGGATCTCCCCAAAGGGGAGACCCACGTAAGTCTTCGGGAAGGAATGGTGGCACAGCCCACTGTTCGCACAAATATCGAGTCTCCAAGGACCCGGCTCCACTGTAGCATTTTTAGTGTGAAACCATATCAGGTGGGTCAAAAATCTAAATCCACACATGCTCAACAAACCAAAAATAGTATATGTGAACAGTGCAATTTGTGCCATTAATGGCTTCAAGTCATGGCTCGTAAGTTAAAAAAAAAAAAAAAAAAGACATATTAAGGTTAATAAGCTTTATACCCAACAGGTAGTCCCTGTCCTTGAGAATATGCAACTAGGAGGCAGGAGGTAATATCAAAATTTTTTTGAAAGAAAAAGGACAAGTGGGTAATATATAAGAACTGGAAATGTATACCACATAAAGTTACTTTCATGCAGACATTTCGGCTCCAAGTGCCATATTGCAAATATGTGCTTGGCACACTCCGGGGGTTAAATATCTTGACAAGGTCAATTATGCAAACACTCTGTATGTACCAATGGTTGTAGTACTATGCTGTTTGGACTGGAGCTATGTTTGTGATGATGTTAATGTTAAAAAGCAAATAAAAAAGAAGTTTTAAAAAGTTACTCCTTCACAACCCGCCACAGGACAGGGAAATTTTAAGTGAGGCGTATATAACAAAAAAGTGCATAAAACAAAGAGTCCGGAGTAAATATAGCGTACTTATCCACCTGTGTACATGGAAATGAAAAAGATGTGCCCACACACCAATCATGTGCTGAGTGCCCCGGCGGACCAAACCGAGGGGGGCACTATAACACCCTCGGGCTCCATAATGCAAGCTAGACCTTGAGATCAGAGGATCAAACTTGTCCTCTCTCCAGGGCCGCGCTGAGATGGGTGCACTGGTTGCACAGCGCCCAGGCGGCAGGGAGCCGAGCCGTCACTAAAAGCTTTCTCACAAAAGAGACAGAGGCCTCACGTTTCCCCCACAGGACTTCAACAAGGAAAGGAAAGTGAATACGGAAAGTCAGGTGTGGTGGGGGAGATAGTGAGAAAGGGGAGAGAGGTAGTAATAATCTTAAAATAAATAAATGTATAAATAAAGAGAAAAATATAGGGGAGAGATCATTAAGAGGAGAAGGACAGATGGCAGTTTCCATGTGTGCAATGTAGGTGCTGGGGCAAGTCCTCTGAGTGCAACCTGGGTGCTGGACAAGTCCTGTGGATGTAACCTGGGTGCTGGACAAGTAGTTTGGATTTAACTTGGGTGCTGGGGCAAGTCCCATGCAGTGGCGGAACTACCGGGGTCGCAGGGGTCGCGACTGCGACCGGGCCCTGGAGTTCTGCCAGTCAGGGGGGCCCAAGGGGTGCCGAGCGGTTGCTGAAAACGACCGCTCGGCAACTCTTGGGCCCCCCTGACTGACAGAAATACAGGATGCCTCCGCTCCCCGCCGCTGCCGCCGCCGTCGCCGCTGCCGCCGTCGCCTGCCTCAGCGCTGCCCAGAGTGCAGTGTTGGGAGCGTGAGGCGTTTGTCTCGGGTGCCGGCGCTTCACGCTGAGCGCCGGCATATGACGTCATATGCCGGCGCTCAGCAGTGAAGCGCCGGCACCCGAGACAAACGCCTCACGCTCCCAACACAGGAGTTGACTATAAGTGACCTACAAAGGGGGGGTAGGGAGGGAGTGGGTAGATCATGAGAAGGGGGGGTAGGGAGGGAGTGGTTAGATCGTGAGAAGGGGGGGTAGGGAGGGAGTGGGTAGATCGTGAGAAGGGGGGTAGGGAGGGAGTGGGTAGATCGTGAGAAGGGGGGTAGGGAGGGAGAGGGTAGATCGTGAGAAGGGGGGTAGGGAGGGAGAGGGTAGATCATGAGAAAGGGATAGATGGGTTGAGGGTGGAGGGGCCCTTAATAGATTCTCGCACCGGGGCCCTGAGGTTTCTAGTTATGCCCCTGGTCCCATGTGTGCAATCTGGATAATTGAGGAAGTCCCATGTGTGAAATCTGGGTGTTGGGCAAGTCATGTGGATGGAAACCTGGGTGCTGGAGAAGTTATTTGGATATAACTTGGGTGCTGGGCAAGTCCTGTAGTGCCAGGTCTTGCCTTTGGGGTGTGGGACCTGTGATCTATGCCTGCTATGTGGATCAATGAATACTAATGTGCATTTTTCACCTGATTGCAAATTGGTAGTTTTTTTTATATTGTGTTTTGAATGTAACTTTGTTAACACCATCAAAATTAAATTTCTTGATCCGTGATAAATCAATGTTCATTTTTTTTGTGCATTCTGATTGGCCAACCTTTCATAGTTCCTTCTAGCTGGTTCTTTTATATATTGAAACTGGCCCTTTACAATGTATACCTACAACTAATTGGTGTTAAAACTAGGAAAGGTTGCACCAATGGTCCGGCACATATAATTAAAAAGTGATATTAATAAACTGGTATAATATCGCGAGTAATGTTGTACCATCTTTAATGTTTGGCTCAGTATGTAGTGATGGGACTTAAGGTGTATCACCATCAATCCTTGGCACAGTATATAGTAATGGGAGAGATATGCCGTACCACCGTCTGTGTCAGTCTTGGTATAATAAGAGATACGCTGTAGCACCCTCAGTATCTGGATCACTATATAATGATAGGAGTTATACCGTTGTGGTGATGGAAGTTGTGGTATACCACTGTTAGGCTTAGTATATATATATTGACGGGAGTTATTCTGTACCACCCTCAGTTTCAAAGCGTGAATAAATCACTGGGTTTTTTTTTTTCTTGCCTCAGGCGCAAAAAGAGCTAGCTACAGCTTTGCCCCTCACGGTCAACGGCTTCTTAAAAGTCAGAGCGCACAATGTCACTGAAATGCTGCGGGGGGGGGCAAAGCTGATACTTTGGGAAGTGAATGACATGTTACATAGCCGTGGAAGGGAGGTCAAAAGGGATGGCATGGCTGCGGTAGAAAATGGATGTGGTTAGAGGTGTTATGTTTGCTAAGGGGAGGAGCTAGCAATATCATCATACGCGACTGGGGTTGCCCAAAAATGTGTTGCACCATGCGCCAGTGACCTTATTGCTGCACATCTCTCACAGGTACTCGTTTGATCATTGCCAAAATGTAGAGAACTGGCCTATGAAAGCAAAATTGGCTGATGCTGAGATGTAGTAACCTATCATTGGCTAGAACGGTAGAGGACATGGAACTAGTGCTAGTAAGTTGTACCATCATGCTTTTCAAACGACTCATTTACATATGCAACAGGAAATGTTCTTTTTATGTTAAAATCCTCCATATTGTTTTAGTTGACTATTCCATAAGGCTTAAAGAAAGTATTTTCAGTCAAGGTGGGGTTTAGCGGTGAAAGTTAAATATATGCATGGTCTCACAACAACCATAGTAGAGGTCTTTCTAGATGTGACGTTCCTTTCATTAGCGAATAAAGTATGCCTTAAACTAATGAGTAAGGAAAATAACGAGCTGGGGTGACGCCTGGTTCCTCATTACATACATGAGAAAAATTTTTGAGCGGGTACAGGTTACCCCTAGAGGATCCACCTACCTTGTGGGACCTTAAGGTGAAGTGGTCTGCCCGTCCTGAGTTTGTTAAAATATCAGAAAAAAAATTAGGTGGAATGGTTTTTCATGTGTTTTTAATAGTTTCACTCTTGAGTGGTGTTTATTCAATTTCTATGCCTGACACCAATGTTATAACAATCATGAAGGTTAGTGGTGACCAAAGAAGAATGACTGAGAACAGCGCAGTAAAATATACCATGTACAATTTACAAAGATAGCTTATGTTTTGCATCCTCTAAGTAGGCACCCATATCTTTGTTAAAAATATTGCAATACTGTCCATACAGTTAAGTTATTATACCAAATACGATGCACAATTTGTATCCTTTTAATCAAGCAGTAAAATATTTCTATATTTATAAAAAAAAAGGTTTCACCTTTCTTTCTGTACCAGGTTGTGCATTCTGCCACTTTTTAGGGTCCTAAAGGAGTGGATCAACCAGTGGATAAACCACTGGATCTCTGCTAGGCATAAGCCAGTTGGACTTTACTTCAATAGTTTGCTATGGGGATATTTTTTTCTTCCCCCTCCCCCCTTCTTTTGCACAGAGGATCCGGTGCTCAGCTGTGGAAAAAAAAGGAAAAAGTGCCAAAACGTGCCTGAAGGCCACGGTGGACACCAAATCCCCTTCTTCTTTTCTTCGTGTCCCACACTCCCCAAAAGGATAAGCAACCTCTTTCTTCCTTCCACAGACAAAAGGCCTGCAGGAGGGCCGGATCTTCTTGGTTCTTCCCTGCAAGACCTTATGGGTGGCCCCAACCCTCTAACAACAAAATGGGGTTGGTGCTCCAAAAGGAGGTATTCCTCCCAAACGGAAGCCGAGGAGGGCCGGATCTTCTAGGATCTCCCCAAAGGGGAGACCCACGTAAGTCTTCGGGAAGGAATGGTGGCACAGCCCACTGTTCGCACAAAAATCGAGTCTCCAAGGACCCAGCTCCACTGTAGCATTTTTAGTGTGAAACCATATCAGGTGGGTCAAAAATCTAAATCCACACATGCTCAACAAACCAAAAATAGTGTATGTGAACAGTGCAATTTGTGCCATTAATAGCTACAAGTCATGGCTCGTAAGTTTAAAAAAAAATAAAAAAAAAAATCATATTAAGACATTAAGACATATTAAGGTTAATAAGCTTTATACCCAACAGGTAGTCCCTGTCCTTGAGAATATGCAACTAGGAGGCAGGAGGTAATATCACATTTTTTTAAAGAAAAAGGACAAGTGGGTAATATATAAGAACTGGAAATGTATACCACATAAAGTTACTTTCATGCAGACATTTCGGCTCCAAGTGCCATATTGCAAATATGTGCTTGGCACACTCTGAGGGTTAAATATCTTGACACGGTCAATGATGCACTCTGTATGTACCAATGGTTGTAGTACTATGCTGTTTGGACTGGAGCTATGTTTGTGATGATGTTAATGTTAAAAAGCAAATAAAAAAGAAGTTTTAAAAAATTACCCCTTCACAACCAGCCACAGGACAGGGAAATTTTAAGTGAGGCGTATATAACAAAAAAGTGCATAAAACAAAGAGTAAATGTAGCGTACTTATCCACCTGTGTACATGGAAATGAAAAAGATGTGCCCCCACACACCAATCATGTGCTGAGTGCCCCAGCGGACCAAACCGAGGGGGGCAGTTTAACACCCTCGGGCTCCATAATGCAAGCTAGACCTTGAGATCAGAGGATCAAGCTTTTCCTCTCTCCGGGGCCGCGCTGAGGTGGGTGCACTGGTTGCACAGTGCCCAGGCGGCAGGGAGCCGAGCCGTCACTAAAAGCTTTCTCACAAAAGAGACAGAGGCCTCACGCTTCCCCCACAGGACTTCATCAAGTAAAGTGAATACGAAAAGTGAGGTGTGGTGGAGGAGATGGGGAGAGAGGTAGTAATAATATTAAAATAAATAAATGGATAAATAAAGAGAAACATATAGGGGAGAGATAATAAAGAGAAGAAAGACAGGTGGCAGTTTCCATGTGTGCAATGTAGGTGCTGGGGCAAGTCCTCTGAGAACAACATGGGTGCTGGTCAAGTCCTTTGAGAGCAACCTAGGTGCTGGGCAAGTCATATGAGTGCAATTTGAGTTGTTATGTTTGCTAAGGGGAGGAGTTAGCAATATCACCATACTCGACTGGGGTTGCCCAAAAATGTTTTGCGACCATGCGCCAGTGACATACATGAGAAAAATTTTTGAGCGGGCACAGGTTGCTCCTAGAGGATAAGCCAATTGGTTGATGCTAGAGGAGGCCCCTGCTGGCGACCAATAGAGTCGCTCTTATGGACCTTTAACTCCTGATGGTGTGCCATTTTTGTACACTGTCAGAGTGCGCCCAAAAGTTGTTGCGGCCCACCTTATTGGACTCTGGCCTTCTGGATACTGCTTCTACTGCTCTGGGTGGATGAGCAGCAGCAGGACTGTGAACACTGACAGATGGCACATTAATAGTCTGATTTCTGGACTCTTTTCACTGCTTCTTTTTGCTTATACTACTAGTAGTAACAATGGCTCTTTTATTTTCTTATTGGCACAGTTACAGTACTGATGGTGGTAACTGTCAGAGTGACCACATTTTATTTCTGCCATTCAGGAACACACTGTAAAGCCCATGAGATCACACACACAGAGGTATACTGATATATATATACCGTATTTGCTCGATTATAAGACGAGGTTTTTTTCAGAGCAAAAGCTCTGAAAAATACCCCTCGTCTTCTAATCGGGGTCGTCTTCTAATCAGACCTCAAATAGAGGTCTGATTAGGAGACTAAGATCCAGATCCCCCGCACCGCTGCAGGGGACCTGGATCCTCCTGTCTCCCCCCCCCATACACACACTTACCGGTGCTTCGTGCTGTATTGCCGGGGCAGCGATCCGCGCAGCCGGAAGGAGGTGGAGTTGGCAGCGGGGGTTTGTCTGCGTCCGTCGCGTATACCTTCCCCCGGCTGTCAGAGATCAGAGTTCCCCGCACCGGTGCGGGGAACTCTGATCTCTGACAGCCGGGGAAGGTATTCGAGACGGACGCAGACAAACCCCCGCTGCCAACTCCACCTCCTTCCGGCTGCAGCAGAAGGAGACGTTAACCCGCTGCCCCGGCAAAACAGCATGAAATTGGAAGCACTGGTAAGTGTGTGTGTGTGTGTTAGTGTGTTAAATGGGGGCATAGGGCATTTCTGGAATGCCTTATACCCCTATTTGCCACTCTGGCACTTAGGGGGTTAAAAAGCATATTATGGGGCAGAGTGGCATATAGGGAGGTATAACGCATTTCACCTCCCTATTTCACTCTGCCCCATAATATGCCTTTTAACCCCCTAAATGCCAGAGTGGTATATAGGGGTATAAGGCATTTCTAAGGGGGGTAAAAATGCCTTTTAACTGCCTTAATGCCACTCTGCCTCCTGGAATGCCTTATACCTCCCTATATGCCACTCTGCCCCATAATATGCATTTTAACCCCCTAAATGCCAGAATGGGATATAGGGGTATAAGGCATTTCTGGAGGCAGAGTGGCACATAGGGGGTCAAAAGGCATACCATGGGGCACAGTGGCATACAGAGGGTTAAAAGGCATATCATGGGCCACAGTGCCATATTGGTGTGGCAAGCCTGGGGGCAG